>NW_027108548.1:135766-151963 GCF_000696795.3 Halyomorpha halys
ATAATATAAAAAAAAAGTTCAAAATTTGTTATCTTCTTTTACTATTCTTATTTATGGAGTTTGAAATACGTTGAGAACTATTTTTTTTTTCTAGAAAAAATATTTTGTCCACTTTACTGGAAGCGTCTTTTGGTGTTTGTATTTAGTACATTTAAACAAACTTATTTCATACGACTATCAAATTTCCTTTTTATTTTTATACGAAAAAACAAAACGAATTTTTTATAGTAACGTCTTAATCCATACAGATCAAAGACAGAAAACAATAATATCCGTGGCTTACTTCACATTGTTGTTAAATACATTTCTACTATCTTTTCGAAAAATCCAATTAAAGGTTTTCTCTTTCAGGAAAATTGATTGAAAACCGGTAAATTTCCTAAAAGAGAGTACCTTTAATTGTATTGTTTGTAAAGTTAGTGGATACATACTTGGCACCACTGTGAAGTAAGCCATCTATGTAAAAAATTGCTAAATAAATATATATATTTCAACTCTTTGTGCGCATTGATAAGAACTCTCGAACACGTTTTAAATATGTTTCGACCTAGTATCACTAGAAACGTTTTTATTAAAATCCACGTTACTACGTCCGATGCCCACCCCTTCCTGAACCAGTTGCATGTTTTTGAGTAAACAATATGTATTCTTACAACTAACTTACGAATTCCTTTTACGTATCACCATTCTCATAATATGTATCAGAAGCAGTGTATGATTTTAATGTATTTTGTTGTTCTTACTTCTTATAATTCGGTTGTATTCTTCTTCTTTGACTGGGTGTGTTTTTAAATATATATTTGAGTTTTGAAATAAAAAAAGTGTTCTTAATTTTATTCATATTTTGTAAGGCAACAAAATTACTTATGTATTTACTTGATGAAATTTTGTAGTTGTATGATTACAAAATATCTAAAAATAAAATTTTATCCAATCTTGAAATCACAGACAGCTGATGACACTCATAGAATTAATTTCACAACCCCAATTTCAAAATTTGCAATTCTAGTGGTGTTTCAGTCTTCCAGAACAACCAGATGGGATTAGGATTGAGTGAATGGTTTTAATATTTATTTTTGACAAACAAATTCAATGCATATAAAAATAATTCTATTTTGTTATATTATACAATTATTTTTATCATGTTTTTCATCGCACATTTGAATTTCAAGATAAAGGTCAGACTATTTAGAAAGAGATTAAACGACTACATAAAGCGAAATCAGGTGATTTTCACCCAATAAATATAACTGATATTATCCAGCCAGACGATAAAGGCCACGTAAAGGACTGGTTATTAAAGGAATCGTTTGACGAATAATCTGAGCTCAAACAGTTAGTTGAAATCACCTATACTTATCATTGATGTTTGAGTTTAGTGTAAATTATACCATTCGAAAATGAGTTAGCAAGGGGACCTCCTAATCCTCTGTTCAATTCATACAGTGATTAAATTCATTTTTGTCGAAATGAGTATGTTTATTTTTTTTTTCTTAGTAACATCACATGACCTGTTCCAAAGAAAAAATTTAAACTGCTAATTACATTATTAAGTCTTTTATAACATGTATTGAAAAAATCACTCAGAAAAAATATAATACATAAAAACATACACTACAACTTTTCCATTGCATTCAAAGATTCAAAAAATATATCTCTTATTTCCAAAAATACAGGTCTCTCCCTGTATCAAGTATTAAATATCATAAAATAAAGTTATTTAACAATAGTTAATCAAAATATCTGTCCTCAATCTTGAGAAGATTATTTGGGCAGCCATAACAAAATAAATTTGAAACCATGTTCTTATAATATTACTGCATCCCTCGCAATATCTGATGTTTTGTTCTTCACAAGAAAAAATCTGAATTCACTCAAGAGGACATCTTTTGAAATTTAAGTGACATCAAATATGATAGGGCTTATAATGGATTAAAATTAAAATAAAGTCTAGTAAGTGAATATCTTGTGCGAGTAAGGCAAGTAAAAATTTAAATTTAAGGCGAGTAATTGGGAGTGCAAAAATTCAAATATCTCCAAAAAAATGGCATAATGAATTGTAATTAAAGATAAAAACAATTTAAATAGAGACTAAAAGCAAGGATTGGAAACAAAAAATACAACAAAAACATTGGTCGTTCAGGAACAAATATTCTTGAATGCAAATATGTTCATCGAAACCTCAAATAAACTATACGAGACATACCTTCGCCCAAAAATTAACTATGACAATGTTAGGTTCTATTAATCCTAATTTATATTGTTATTAAGCAATTAAATAGTATAATAAATTAAATGTATTTTTTCAGGTATTTTATTGTTTAAGTGTCGAATTCATGGACTCTGAAGTAATTTAGAAAAAAATAACTTATGTGATTGTTTATATTTGTAGGCTATCTTTTTTTCTTTTTTATGATTCTGAAAAATAATCTGAAACATATTCAATATTTTTTTTAAGTAGTTTTAAATTTCACCGGCAATATTATAGGTCTTATTTCTGTATAGATAAAGTTGAATTAGAATTAGCGTAGACAAGTGTTAAATTTTACTTTGATTCTGTATATGAATTCGGTCTTAGATCTTTAATTAAATCGTCTTATCTCAAAATCGGTATATACCGGCGCAGAAGATATACAGAACCCGCATGACTGACATGCCTTGTTGGCTTTGTTCCGGAATATCATCGGCAAGTTAGGCGGCACTGTTGACTGAAGTCACCGATCTTCTGAAACCGAGGAACCTCATCTCAGAGGTTTAGTTGTCTCTCAAAGCACCAACCAATATTTGCTGACGTTATGTAGTTTCCTCCTCTTTGATGTCCATTAATTTGGCAATAGTTCATCCTTGTCATTTCTTCCTTAGTTGTTAATTTGGTAATTATAGTAATTTTAATAAAGTATCATTTTAATAGATGTGCTTAACTATCTCACATACTCATGGTAGGCACGGATGTTTCAAGGCAAAGAAGTACATTACATGATAAAGAAATCTTGTAATTACAAAATTTGATGAAAATCGCATCAAATAAAACTGGGAAAGATATTAAACGCAATATGCTTATTTAGTTAATTCTCTGTAAGATTGGATTCATTTAATGATAGAAATTTCTATTCAATCCAAAAAAAAAGTTATTAATTAGACGATATGAGATGGGCAACATTGTTTATCGACATTTAATTATTTCATAATACTTATTAATCAAATAATAGATAAGCCATATTGTAAAGATACATTTTGTTCAAAAAGCATATTTTAATAACGAAAAATCAATAGCTAGTGAATTTATTATTATTATTATTTTGGGAAATCATATCTCAAGAATTATTATTAGACGTTCAGGTGTCTATTAAGAATACAATTAAAGCTAGTTTAATGTACTATAAACTAGTTTGTAATTAAAATTATGAAGAAGATGATCGGTGTGCGGTCAAGAGAAAACCAAAAACAGTTAAAGTATGTTTTTTTCTTTTGACTGCACTCCAACTATCTTCATGTTTTAAAATAATACGGTCAATCATTTATATATATAGTTTATTAGTAGTATTGTAATGGCAGTAATAGTTTTCATGATATATTCCGAAAATACTGATTCTAGTTGTACAGATAAAACGTTTAGTTTATTAAAAACTATATCTCAGGAACTACTAGAATACGGAGCCCTGAATGAAAAATTAGCAAAAAATTTTAGGTTTTTTGGAATAAAATAAACTTTCGGGGGTTCGATCATCTTGAATATGTAATTATTAACATTTTAATGGCGTTTACTATATCTCTTGTATAGTTAAGATAAAAATTGAACCGTTTTCACAATGATAACGCACAATTTTTTTTTTTGCAAATATAGAGCCCAAATGAAATGATAACGAGTTTTTGAAGATTTGAATTAAAACAACTTGAAAATTAAAAATCGTAGTTTCATAACATAAGTAAGTGTTCAGTATTTCATCCTTTTTTGTCATGAGCTATAATTCAAAATTTTATCTTGATTCTACACCGAGATAAAGGCGAAAAGTGAAAAAACATAAGCCAAAAACAACGTAGAGTAAACAGTTATAATAATTTATTATAATCAATAATTATAATCTTTATTATAATCAAATTTATTATAATGTAAACATGGTGTAATCATTTATGTCTAGATCTTTTTCGCTAATAATTTATTAGAAGTTCTATTGCTGTTAGTTTAAACACTTGAGGGGTAGTCATGTTTGCTTAGAATGTCTTTTTCACTTCCATATTGTTCAGGTAAATATAGTGAAAAGAATTTTTTATTTTAAAGGCAAGCGTAATCTAGACCATTAGGTAATAACGAGTTTGTTCTAGCTTTTCTAGAAGATAAATTACTTTTAACAATGAAAAGCTTTAATTAATAAACTTTTGAGTGAAGTGAATTTTTTTTTTCTCCACTTGGGCTCATGGACTATTACTTTAATTCCGGTGTGAGATCCTGGAGTTGGTGGTGCCATTTAACGACATTAGCTATTCATAAAGCGCCAGTTGTCATGGGAAATGGGATCGATTTTTGCCCGGTCGAACTCTTCTCATCCAGTGGACACACCTCCATCCCTCAGGCTACACCTGTTCGCTTTTCACGCCCTCTAATTTCATCAACGTTTTCGCTAATTGCAAGTATCAGTTTTATTTCCACTATAAATCACAAATAAATGTAGTATTATATGAAACGCCTTTAAAACAATATCATCTTATGTTAATAAAGACATATTTAATTTGTTTTGAAGGGGTATTATATCATTATATGCATATGTATATTTATACCAGCAACTATCTTTCAATAAAGACAATACAAGCAGCTGTCATAAAAAAATTATTATATTATTAAAAAATTGTATCTGAAGCTGTTTTCTAGTCGTTTAAATTTATTGAAGCTTTGTAAAGCATATTTATAAAACAGTAGTTTTGTACCTTTCCTAACCCGGACCTCCAATAATCAAATAAGGTCAAATGTTGATCTTCCGATATTTTTACCATCGTAATAAGATATTAAAATTTTAAACTAATAAGAGAAAACACTAACATTTAATCATGCACTCTAAAAATATTCAAAACTAGATTTACAACTGTAAATTAAATTTTATTTATTTACTTTCTGATTGTACCGGAAAAACATACCTAATCGCATCTATAAGGCAACAAACAGGACTGTATTCAGGATGTGAAGTTAATTATTGGATAGAAACAGAAAATAGACTAAACATGTAAGAGGCCTAATAAAAGGATATATATAATAGGTCGTTTGATATTAAATCAAAACATTTTTATTGAAAATATTTACCTTTCCTCAACGTAATATCAACTTTTCAATTCCAGAAATCGAAAATTCAGGTTTTATTAATAAATGAAATCAGAAAATGCGTTTTTGACCAGAATATCATTTTCAAGACTTTTACGTCTTAGGAAATTGTCCAAATTTCTGGACAGATGGAAATCTGTTGGAGATAAGATTGATGAGCAAGGTGGGAGTGCAAGGACTTCGTAACACAGCTCGTTTAGTTTCTTCACTTTATCTCGTGTAAAATTATAGGTCCCTTCCGATTAACCAATACAGGTTGTTTGTAGTTTGGTTTGCATTATGTCAATATCTCTGCAGCATGAATGTGGATGTGATGGTTCTGGGCAAAAAGGGGATATGAATTATTCCTGCCGTTTACCACCACAAAGATACAATTTTTTTTTTTATGCACATTTGTTTTTAGCATGTCGGTATTTCGTCGATATTTAACCACTGACCTGAACGACCGTTGTTGTTATATACAATCCACTTTTTATCATACGTTATTATTCTTTCGAGAAAGGGTCTTCAGTTTTTTTGCCTAGGAAGTGAAAGGCATGGCTCATAACGCTCCAGCTGCTACCACTCATTAGGTTCATGAGGTGCCCACTCAGGGGCGTATTCAGAATCAAAACTAGGAGGGGGAGGGCAAGCCATACTTGTTCATGTTGTGCGATATGATCCGTGTTCATATCGCACAACATGAACAAGTATGAATTAAATAACATAAAAATCAGTGAAGACTAAAATGAGTTTCTTCTAACATATTTACAAGAACTACATGTTACTCTTACTATTACAGAGTGTCTCTCTTCTAAATTAGCTATTTAGTGCTAGGAAATATATATGTACACTTGAGAAGAGGGGGTAGGAAGAATAGTGAAATAGGAGAAGGGGTTTGGACCAATCAGATAATTTAGGAAATTCGGCGCAGCCTAGAGAGCCTATGAAATTAGAAATAAATATCTGGGAGGGGGGAAAAGGCGTAACTAGAAACAGGGTGGACAGGCTTCCAAGAAATTGGAAGTAAGGTACCATGACCTAAGGACTCGTGGGAGCTGACTTACATGTGTTAAACATAAAATAGTTAGACTGATGGAAGTCCATTGTGAGATGACAGCTTGCGCCTGCTTAAGTGTCAACCCTTGCTTTTTTACATTGAAATAGAATACTAAGGAAAGGTCATTTCCTCTATGGGCAGTGTCTGTCGAAATGTGCCAGATGTCTATAGTTTATAATGATAGTCTGTTTATAATAATTGCTGTTAAATACTATAGCGTTCGTTAACTTATGGAAGGCGAATGGAACCAAAATATTAGAAGGGAAAGCACCTAAAATGATGAGTGCTTCATTATTCTTTAATTTAACTCTTGCTAATTTTTTTCCATAGATTATACCAAAAATCTAATTCTGCAGATATATTACCCAACCTATAAAACTCGACAAAAGGCTTTGCATTTCTTTTCCAAATCTTTTAAAGTAATTTTGGTATGATGAATGAAGGATGATGATGGAATAAAACAAAAACAGGTGTATTTGTGTATACAGGGAAATCTATCATTCAAGTCGACCGTCTATTGTATTCAATCGCAGTCTTAAATTGTAGATTACTCTTGTGTCTTTACTTTTAAACGTTTCGTGAAACTGATAACTCAACCCTGACTTTCTCCGCGATATAATGTGATTTTTTAAGTTATTTATCAGAACAATGCTACATTTCTTAACGATCCTTCTCGATGACATCAAGGATTTGATCAATGTGTTTCTTCACCATAATCAAATCCACATTGCAGAAAGTTCGGGATCCACAAAATCGCAGAGTATTTCGCTGTCATGATTAAGCATACGATCAAAATTGGTTTAGTACCTTAATCTTGATAGATTGGGAATCGAATTCCTGCTGGCTATTGATTCATTAAAGAAGGATAATGTATTCTTAACCGTTAGAATTGTTTTTTTATTATCTGTTAGTTTGCCACATCACTGACCAGATGATTTAGTTTGTGACTTCAGCGATGGAAAAAAATAATGATTTACTATCATTCATCAGAATTCATCATACCTATGCATCAGAATGGCCATCACATTCTTTCCACATATCGTAAAAGTTTTTGTCCCAAGTCAAAACAATTCTCTTCAGAAATATTCTGATCAACTGATAAAATAAAAAGATTCTGATTATAGGGGCATCTTGAGATTTCAGCCTACAAATTCTTATCTAATTTTTTCATGACTCTCATCATAAAACCATAATCTGATAGAAAGATGTTCTTTTTCAGTGATATCAGCCATTAATGTGTAAGCTTTTGCATGTTTACATATTTCGATAATTCTTTATTTGAAAACTTTAGTGCATTTTTTTCGGCATTTATACTCTGATACCTTAAGGGTATGACTGGCATAACGACCAATGTTATTTTCATGGTAACTATCGTATTCTTCAATTGTTTAAGAGTTTCCAGTCCTAGGAACATCTACGGGTGGAGGTGAAGAATTATGAGACACTGGTTTCATCATTGGCTCAAAATCCGGTGTTTTTGTCAATTTAGTTCCATCTTCATCACCATCATTGATTCCACTTACGCTGTCATCTTGATCCTTTTTCGATCTGAAAGGTTTTATGTCAAAAACATGGAAATCAACATATTAAATAGCCGTTAAAAATCATCCAATCAACCAAAGAAATAAAATAATAATAAATAAATAAAAAATAGGTGTAATAACTTTAGGATTAGAATTTTTTGGCAGACATTATTCCTTTGAATAATACAATATGATTTCCTGCTATAAATAAATCAAAAGAATAGTACTGGTTACACACTATGATAAATTGCAACGATGTTAACAACCGCTACATACCGTACACAATGTTTTTTTTCTTTATGTTCGTTATGTTTTTCATTACAGTCCTTATGTCTGCCAGAGGTTATGACTCATCAAATTATCAAGAATTAACCTTACTGAGTTATTACACACTCTTACTATAGGACATTAATATTGTTGGAATGAATATCGGCTAGATGCTGAGATGTAAAAAAAAATTAATTTCGACAATTTTTATTTAATTTTTAAAAAATTTAATTTAGTTTTCTATAGAAATTGCTAGCACCAAAAGTCATGCAATTATAGCCTATATCTTGGAAACTAACTTTGAGAAACCCTATAGGTAAATAAATAATAAAAAAATATAAATATGCATAATTAGTGTTGGAAATTCGCAGTTAGTTAAAGAAAAACTAATTATTAAGAGATAATTTACAATGACATTGATATCCGAAATAAACTCTTGAAGATCACGAAAATTATTCCCGAATAATTGTGATTCAGTATAAAACAGAATCGTCTGTAATCTTCTGAAGACTTCGTCAGAAACGGGATATTTTTT
This sequence comes from Halyomorpha halys, assembly GCF_000696795.3. NCBI lineage: Eukaryota > Metazoa > Arthropoda > Insecta > Hemiptera > Pentatomidae > Halyomorpha > Halyomorpha halys. The sequence continues at coordinate 144,442 of NW_027108548.1, forward strand.
GCAACGAGAAACAAGCAATGGCTATAAAAAGGAGATTCTCATAAAGTCGAGAAGATTGTTACTCATATTTCTCCAACACGAGCATAAAAGATAGAAAAAAAAATAGTTTCCCATTCTTCACTTTCACAATACATTGATAATAAAAAAACTAAAAGTCAGTACATATCTTTCCAGTTAATATCAAAACATAACAGGACTGATACTTATCCAATTTATTTAAACAATTTTTCAAATCGTTTTACTTTTTTCGTTATCATGTACTGAAAAGACTTTTGAAAGATTTTTACTCATACTGCACGAATCGTAAAATATTGGAGAAGTTTGTCGGGGGGTGCGGTCAGCAAAGAACAACATAAATAAACAAAACCATGTTTATTTATTTTATGCCGTTTTATCTAATCGTAAAATACTTTTTAGAAGTTCAAATTTTATGTCCTACACTGTTTAGTAATTCGTTCTATCAAATTTTCAAAAGTGCCCATTTTGCAACAAACCGTTTTAGAGATGTGTAACAAAAATTCAAAAAAGGGATTTTCGAGTCCTGTTTCCTCGAAATTCTGAATTGTATCTGAAATCGTCGAAAATTATTTGAACCATAGACACTTCATTAAAAAATTATTATATAATTAATTACTAATTGCATTAACCTCAAATGATTTTAGTTATTTAGTTATGCATGTTGCATACTAGCTTTGCCATAAGAACCTGTTAGCCCGAACTAACAATATATAAAACCCCTGCTGAAGTTTTAGTTATTTCAAAACTCTATGTTTGACTTACACAACTTTAGCTCAATTAGGCTTTTTTCAAGGAACCTTCTCCATCACATTGGCGGAAATTTTGGAATGATTCCTTGCAGAAACAAAAAACAAATTTTACTTGACAAGTATCTTAACATTAATTAAGGATATTCAAATCAACAGCATTTTTGGAGACTCCTCGAACAAATACAAAGACAGATTGAGTTGGAAAAGGTTTGACTTGTCGGTTTCAGTAATTGAATAAAAAAAAATCCATACTTTGAAAGTAACTTATGAATACTGTTCTGTTTACCAAATTTCTTCATTTATTTTTTTCTCTTATCTATATGCCGCTATATGTTTATTCTGCATATTGGAGTGTCAGTATCTTCACTTTAGAGAGAAAACGGATGGTGATTGCTCGATTGTTAGGTGAAACTGGCTGCGTAAAAGCGCACCTCTTTTTTAGAATAAATGAGGTCAGGAATAATAATATATCTAAAAAGGCAATATTTCAGTTAAAAAATAATTGATTTTAATTTTTTTTTTGGAATTAGCCCACCAATTTTTCATAAAACTCACTATCATTCTCGCATATTAGCTTTTGGGATTCCCGAAATGGATTAAATCTTGATGCTTATTTCTTCCTACTAAAGTAATTTATAAAGATCATTGCGTACTCTTTATAAAGACATTAGATTTTCATTATTAGATCTTCTTTTCCTCTTGAATTTCAACAGAATGTGAAGTTCATATGGGTTTTAATAAGAACCTAAATAATATCTTAATATGAAATTTTATTAATCTTTCATTTCATTTCATTCATGTACGCGCGACCAAGGCCCAATCATTTTCTTACGATACTCAAAATCTAACGACGTTTTTAAGTCATTTTTTTTAAAAGTTAAAACATGACTATTGCTATGCCCTCATGTTAACGTAATTGACTGAAGAATTGATTCTCAAAACTCAGATTCATTAGAGAAGTTACACACGATTGCTTGCGGGATAATTTTGTAAGCAAATATTTCGTGACAATGAATGAATCTTATTGCGTAATAGGTTAAAGTTCATATAGTGTTATTTTCATGATGTATCAGTTGTTTTCTCATCATTTATATATAATATTTTATTAAATTGATTTTTTCTTAGTTGGTTTTATTTTAATTTGATATAAGGGTATATTTATGGACTCAATTTTTCTCAAAACCCTGATTCATTAGAAAACGTATAACATAGAGTTGTTTATTAGAGGAAAACAACGATTGCTGGAGTAAAAACGTTGCAGGCACATAGCAACAAAGAATGGATCGGAATGTGTGATAGGCTCACGCAGTGTTTTGCTCATGATGCATCAAAGTTCTTTTATTATTAGTCCTAATAATGTTTAATAAATTGATTTTAACACTGCCCTCTAAATCCCATCAAATCACCTTTACCCTTTGTTGAAGCCTATGACTTACTGCCCAAAATTATCCTTCAATAATATTCCTCTTATTCTTTTTGTATGAAGTATACCTTCAACCGCAGTGACACACTTCACTTTTGGTTGGCTGGTAGGGTTGGAGTGGACTGTATAATTGAAAATGAACATGATTAAATGAAAAATAAAATTCTACTGTTTTATGTTACAAATGGTGTAGTGGGTGGCCGAAAGAAAACATTATGATTAGATTGTTAGTAGAATTTTGTATGACAGGGCGATGGAAATTGTAGATCTAACATTGAGGTGGTTGATGATGATGTGGATGTTAAATATTGCTATGTGGACTTACTTCTTTCTTCTTTCCTCCCCCGCATCTCGAAGCCTCTCCTTCATCTGCTGCTGGGAACCACTCAAGTAAATCTACTCACTCATGGTGGATATTACCGATGAGTGAATAAAAGGAAAGGATGGACGCTTCTCTGGTTGAAGAAAAGATGGCTATCTCACACTCATCTGGGTTGCTTCTCTTGCCACTAAGAGCGCTGGAGGAGACAAGCTTTTGATGCTGGCCACATACATGGGCGCTACTGGTCCTATACATGACAGCCTTTCTGATTCAACTTTTCCGTTGCCGTAGGTTACCGGAACACTTTTTGAACAGATCCGCAACCTCCAGATAAGAAGCACTACCATCCAGCCAACGACTAACTTGTAATCCTCATACAGGATTGAGAAGGGAGGAAACTGCTAATCGATTAAAACTATTGGAACACTTACTAAAAAAAACGGCCATAACTTCCAACTAATTACAAAAGACTCGTTTATAGTGCCATAATGCCTATTTGGATTTGCGGAGTTGAGTTTAGTATCATCCAATCCTTCGTAAAATCCTTAATCCTCCTTACTTTGCACTAATCACGTCATCCATCAGGACCTTAATGTTCCATCTGTTGCTGACTATGTCAGTATCATATGGTACCTTGATACCAATCCTTCAATGATAAACTCGCTAACCACCGAAACCCACTTTTTTCTAACTAAATTTGATCGCCCCTCCACCAAGACCTGGGAGGTGGCAGAGCACGGTTCCCTTAGTCGACCTCCTCGACGAGGGAAGGCCTTAGACTCTTCAAGTCTGAGGTCTAAATTTTCACCATTCCACGGCCCCTCCCCGTTCCAATAATCCACTAGCGTAAGCCAACCAAGTTTACAAACTTCATTGGACCCCTCACCTAACCTTATAATGCCAAAAGGCAATCCAAGGTATCATTCACACCCAGCTATACATATAGCATACCTCCTATATCTACGTACCAAATACCCATTAAAATCTTTACAGGAGGGTACGAAAAAAAAAGTGCAATTAAAAGCTATTAACATCTAAACAAAACATTAATTGTACTAGTAATTGTGTTAACTTTCTATAAATTTATAAATAAACTAAAAGTGTTAGTGATAATTTTCACCCACAAATATGGTAGGCTCTTCGCCTAGTAGTCCTTCGGAACAAAGTGACTCATCCGGAGATGAACACATGACAGTCGATAATGAACCAATTACAGCCCCTCTTGAGGACCCACGGCTACTAAAGCGAACTCGACCAGAAAGTGGTGGTGACAACAGTGACGGTACATGGACTACAGACCCGAAAAAATAAGCCTTTAGACACAGGGAACTACCTGTCTCCCACACTCCTATCTCTGAGAGGTACAAGGGTGTCAATCATTCCCAGGATCTGCATGCATCTGACACTGTTCCTCGAGCTGCCACGTCAGCACCGAAGAGGCCACCAATAATAATATCCCCTGCCGTCTCACAAACGTCAGTCAAGAAAATGCATCTTAGTATAAATATGAAACAAATTTGGACAAACTCCTCACCGGACCAAACACGAATCTATTTACAAACGGCAACTGACCATAAGGCCACACTTGAGCTGCAAAATCAGCACAAAGAGGTGCAATACCACACAATTGCACCCCGTGGAACGAAGCGCTCGAGATAATTTGTCCTCTATTGGTTTGATATGGATCATCCCATTGAGGATATAATTGAAGAATTTCGACGTCACCTGCCGGGATTCAAAATGGTCCGCCGGCTCACAAAGATGCATGAAAATGGTCTGAGATATAATACGGATATGATTCAGGTAATTACTGACCACACGGTCAACCTCACCACCTTTCAATCGATCCCGGTTATCGACTACGTCCGCTACAAGGTTAGCATCTTTAAAGAAGATGGGTGTCCTGCACAGTGCAGAAACTGCCAGCGGTATGGTCACACCATGGCGGCTGACAGTCTGTGTGGGTCCTCCCCTTCTCAACGAATGTTCGGCGAGGGGACATTCAATGTGCACTATGTAATGGTAAGGTTGGGCACATAGCCACATCTAAAGAATGTCCTGTTCGTCAGGAGCTTCTAAAGAAGAGCCGGACAAAGAGTGAACTGGCTCTACAGGCACCAGCAACTACCCAGCGCCACTCTGAATGCCCAGTAAAATAGTCAGGATGGGTTATCCGACTCAGAATTGATGGGAGGATCTCCGCCAGAGACATCTCATCAGCAACTCCCACCACAGCCTCAGCCTGCCTCGACGACTGCCACAATCCCTAATCACATGGTTGTGAATTATAACATCAGAGGTCTCTCTTCGAAGCAGGCTGAGATTGGGATTCTTCTACAGCAACATAGACCAGCTGTGCTGGCGGAGAGAGGACTGTCCACCCGGGGCCCGAGAAGGTGTCATGATCCTGGTCAGAAAGGATATCTCGTCGAGGATTATTCCTAACCCAGTGGTAGCTACTGTGCCGCCACACAAACAGTCACGGTCGACGTACGATTGAGGCACCGCTACACATTTAGCTGTGTTTATGGCTGTACTCACCTCCATCAAACTGTTTTTGCAACATGCCCAAGCGACGAGTCGATAGGTTGTACTTGGGGACCTCAACTCCCGACACACCGCCTGGTTATATAGCAGTAGCAATCCACTGGACACATACATCTCTAAGACCAGGCTTACCCTTTTCCACTTAGGGGTTCATACATTCCGACCTGGAACTCGCTCAACATGGACCTCTACGATTGACCTACTCCTGACCAGGAACGCCCATATAACCACGAATTGCAATGCACTCCCTCCCCTACGCCCCATCAGATCACAGGCCCGTGACTTATACGTTTGAAGGCACTACTACTAGACCACCAGCAAGTAAGTACCTTTTTCATACAGCGAATTGGACAGGATTTAGGTCAAGAATTGAAGTAACACTACCCACGATAGTTCCATACCGTACACCAGATGAGGTGGACGAGGCAGTGGAGCTTCTCACATCGACCATCCGGGAGACAGCAGACATGACCATCCCAAAGTTCGCACCTCTTCCCAATTACATCAGGAAGCCTCCGAAGCATGTTATTGCCCTCATTGGACAGCGCAGCAACCTCCGCAATATCTACACGAGGACGCGTGATCATAGATTCAAATCGTTCATCAATGCGATGACCCGCCAGATTGCGAACCTCATGCGTGCCTGGAAAACCTCCATCTGGCACGAATAGGTGAGAAGAACACATGATGACCACCGTCAATTTTGGAAGCTCTACGAACACACGTGACCAAACGAAGGATGGTCCACCTGATCAGTGATGGCAATCTCATGATACCCGGGGAACTGGCTAATCTTTTGGCCTCAAGCTACGCTGCTCGGGATGCTGAGCGGACGATCAATGCTCCCACACCACAACCTGGCAGTCCACCGAGTCCCAACGATGCGTCAATCTTCTCCACCTATCGCCAGCTGGAATCGGCTCTACGCCGCACTAAAGGTAACAAAGCGTCAGTCAGTGATGGCATCCCTTACGTTCTGATGAAGGTGTTTCCAAGGAAGGGTAAGACGTTCCTCCTGAACATCTACAATTCCTGCTTACGCCTATCGTACCTCCCCACAGCCTGGAAGCAAGCTATAGCGGTGCCACTTCTTAAGCCTGGGAAGAAAGGGGCCTACCGGAGCATTATTGTCCGATCAGCCTTCTCCCACACATTAGCAAAATCTTTGAGAGGCTGGTCCACCACCATCTCAAGGACTATTGCATAGCTGAGGATGTTATACTATCGGAACAAAAGGGTTTTCAACGGGGTGTCTCATGCGATCACCATCTCGCAAAGCTCCCAGGCGTTCACCATCGAGCAGATGAGGAGACATCGAGCAACGGCCTTCATTTCCCTAGACTGCATCCAGGCATTCGAAAGCGTCTCACACCCGCTCCTACTCCATAGGCAAGAGAAATACCAGTTTCCTGCCACTCTCTGCCGACTGCTTGGAAACTACCTTACTTGCAAAACGTTCGTAGTACGAGTTGGTGAAGACCTCACCTACAGCCCCCACCAACTGTGGAGTACCTCAGGGCTCAGTACTAGGACCATTGCTCTTTGTAATCTTCACGGCGTCGATTGTGTCCCCTGGAACATGAGGAAGCAGTGGTTCCAGCCTACGCTGATGATATAGGGTTCTACGCCTCTAGCACCAGGCCTAAACGGGCTCTCGCCCTTGCCCAGGAAGCTTCTGCCACCATAGTAGACGCTCTGAAGAAAGATGGCATAATTAATAATTAAAAAGGGGTGAACCCTGCTAAGACCGACGCAATAGTCATGTCATTTCAGAAAGGGAAAAAGAGCTGCCTGCCCCAGAGATTTGTAGTAGACGAACAGGGCCGAAAAATCTCCAATTCCATCCTATACCTTGGTGTAGGCTATGGACGCTAGACCGTCATCTTACTTTGTCCTATCATGCCAAGGAGAGACTCAAGATAGCCCGTCTCAAATCCATAGGCACATGCTCACATCTCAACTCTCGCTGTTTAATTTAGGTATTCCCCGGAGTAAAAGTGGGGGGATATTACCCAAATTATTATGTGCTGGTATGGCTGATTGGAAAAAAGAATTACTTATAATTTGCTGGTAGTGAGTGGACTGTATTTATTATAAATTGATATCATATGCCTTTAAAATAAAATACCTCTATTCTCTCTTTATAAGTTTTCTGAAACAATTTGCTATACGGTTTGAACAAAATGGTTATAATATGGTTAGTTTGTTAATGATAGTTTTGGTTTCATTATATTAAGGGATTTAAATATTACATTTTACTTGTTTGATATTGTAGGGGCTTGAAGGGTGGTTCTGATGTGAATATGAAGATGAAATAAGGGTTCCCTCTCGGTTCTTTCTCCTTATCCTCCTGCCGCCGCCGCCGCCTCTCTCGCCTGAGTGTAAAGTTTCACTTCCTCATGATTATTATTAGAAGAGACCTTGAAGAGTTCTGTCCTCTTCTTCTCCTGTCCAGGTCAAGAT
>NW_027108548.1:152013-159760 GCF_000696795.3 Halyomorpha halys
CCACAGCCTCAGCCTGCCTCGACGACTGCCACAATCCCTAATCACATGGTTGTGAATTATAACATCAGAGGTCTCTCTTCGAAGCAGGCTGAGATGGGATCCATGGCTGATTGGAAAAAAGAATTACTTATAATTTGATGGTAATGAGTGGACTGTATTTATAATAAATTGATATCATATGCCTTTAAAATAAAATACCTCTATTCTCTCTTTATAAGTTTTCTGAAACAATTTGCTGTACGGTTTGAACAAAATGGTTATAATATGGTTAGTTTGTTAATGATAGTTTTGGTTTCATTACATTAATGGATTTAAATATTACATTTTACTTGTTTGATATTGTTGGGGCTTGAAGGGTGGTTCTGATGTGAATATGAAGATGAAATAAAGGTTCCCTCTCGGTTCTTTCTCCTCATCCTCCTGCCGCCGCCGCCGCCCCTCTCGCCTGAGTGTAAAGTTTCACTTCCTCATGATTATTATTAGAAGAGACCTTGAAGAGTTCTGTCCTCTTCTTCTCCTGTCCAGGTCAAGATGGCTATTCAAATGGTTCTAACCCCTTTGTTTTGGGGACCAAGATGGCTGCCCAGGCTTCCTACCGCTTATCTTTGCCACTAGATGGCATCATAAATTTCAGTTCAAAAGTGAGGGGGCGCCTACTTAAACACTCGCTACGTCTTAAACTGCAGATTTATGAATCCGTTATAAGACCTAAATTGCTCCACAGCGCCCCACTTATGAGACACCTCTAGAGAACTACAATAACTCGACTACAAGGCTTCCAGGGATCTGTTCTCCGTAAGATCGTCCGGGGAACCACGCTCCAGAGGGCCAAAAACAGAGTTATACGTGAAGAGCTCCAACTCCCCGCTGTGCCAGAGTATATAGGCCGACGGCACATCAATTGAAGGCCTGCTGGAACCCACTTTTCAGAGAGATCGCCCCTCCACCAAGACCTGGGAGGTGGCAGAGCACGATTCCCTTAGTCGATGAGAGAAGGCTTTAGACTCTTCAAGTCTGAGGTCTAAATTTTCACCATTCCACCAGCGGAACGGCCCCTCCCCGTTCCAATAATCCACTGGCGTAAGCCAACCAAGTTTACAACCTTCATTGGACCCCTCACCTAACTTTATAATGCCAAAAGGCAATCCAAGGTATCCTTCATACCCAGCTATACATATAGCATACCTCCTACGTACTAAATACCAATTAACATCTCTTCAGGAGGGTACGAAAATAAAAAGAAAAAAAAGTAATTATATACCTACATGTATGTATGTATGTATTCAATTACTTATTTCGTCAGGGGAGTACACAAAAAAAGACAAAATTTAAAAAAAAATAGATTTCAATTTAATTATGCTTCTCCTTAGCTTATATTCGCTTAGAATTTAAAGGGTATTCATTCGTCAAATTGTTATGTGGTTATAATAAAAGTGTGTGGGTGGTGGTAGAAGAGAAGTAGTTTGACTGTGATTTTTAGTGTGGTTTTGACATATTAGATATTAATGTTTTGACCTGGGCAGAATGGCCTGTATGGAGTTTTTTTAAATGGTTGGATGATATGTCTCATAGTAATTTGAGATTGTCCCTGAAGATGGCCGAATTGGCCGAAACGTTGGACGTGTGAATGAAATAAATGTTTTGAGACTATAATTTTGGATAGTGTTTTTGAATTATTTAGTAAAGAGGTATTATTTTTATCTATTTTTTTTTCTAAATTATAACATTATGTATAGTTAGGGGTGCCGAGAATATATCCCCTCCCCTCCATATCAATTGTTTAAAAAAATGTACCGGTTATAATCAACCATGTAAGTTTTTTCGTTTGAATTAATACACTTTAAAACTTAATCAAAACTAAAAAACAATCACTGATTGTTCTCTCATAAATATGCTAAAACTTTGAAACAGTATAGTGCCCACCGCCCATAATGACGTTTAAAAATGAAACTAAAAAGATTCTTTGATGTCGAGTGTTCCTTTCTCAGGGCAGAACTAATTCAATTCCTGGTTTTTTATTAAAATAAAAAAAAAGTATCCACTTTTTCCTTTAAATAAAAATATCTTTAGGAAATTGAATTCTTTCTGAAATGTTTGATTGAATTGCTTGGTTCTCTTGTAGGACATCGCGACAGAGAAACCACAAAAGCTCGACCTTTTTTTCTGTGGACCTCTCCTGGTTTTTCAGGAACTCTTTTAATGATATTTTTTTGTTGTAGGGGATGTTCTACTGTGGGTATTTAGTAGTTATTCAAAGTTGAAAATAATAACTCGTTGTATATTTCCTTCTTTTTACAGATTAGAATTTCGTATATTCTAAACTTTTTGTATTTATTTTATTTTTTAACAAAATAAAAATTTGTTATTTGAAATTTCTTAACAAAAACTTCTTTATGAGTCTTTACTAAAACGTCGTTTAGCTAAATCATCACTTATCAGACTCCCAAACGCTAGTTGGGTCAAAACCTATATCTGCATTTGTTAACATTTCCTGCTCGTCCTATCCTAATTTTAAAAGATTTGGAAAGTTTTTGTACATTTGAAAATTCTCCAAGGCTTCGAAAAGGTTTAGGATTAACCTTATAATTAATTTGAATCTATCGGACATTTTAATTCCTAATATCCCAAAACAGGAAGGGACTCGCATGAAAGATTTATTTCTATTGATCTGATTTATTAATATTTTATTAACATTCAGCCCTCAATTTTCACTTAAATCGCTTTAAAAAAATCAGTCAGCCAGGCGGTGGTCTAACGACAAGGGAATCATGGCAGCATAATTTATGGTACCATGAGGTCGTTTCCTTATATTCTTAAGAAAATGTTCACAGGAACGAATCTCCTAGAACTACAAAACTGCACTCGGACACTAATGACTAACAAATTTTACACCGTCAAGCATTCACTATGTGTACACTCAACTGCTCACACTGTACTGATCTATGATGCCAATAGTGGGGATGTTCTCGTTTCAGCCTGATGAGCCGTTAATTAAAGCGCTAGTGCGCTTAATGTTTTTTTTTTTTGCTTTTTTTTTTCTGACCTCCTAGAAAAACTAAAAACAATAAATTAAATATATACAAAGAAATAAGTGTATATATACAGGTAAGTAAGATCTTGGATTGCCATTGTGGCATTATAAGATAAGCTGCCGGGTCCGCTGAAGACGGTGTCATCAATGATGGCATGAGTCTGCCGTGAGCGTACTAGGAATTGGGAGGGGCTATTCTGGCTGGCGTTGGTGCGCTTAATGATAACTAAGAGGCGGTCATATCTAATATGTTTAGGTTAGAGTTCTGCGAAATATTTTGCTTAATTTTCTGTATTGTTCAATCGACATCTTTAAGTAATACATACATAAATCATTAATATAAGAAAATAAGAATAGTTATTCACAAAAGAAAATTATTTATAAACTTCAGTGTGCCTGAAGTTTATAATTAATATAACAGAGCTTCAATTAGGTGGCGCAGTCTGGTGGGTTCCGATTAAACTCCGTACAAATTGCTTAGCTCCTCTTGCCACAGGCTGTCGGAGTCATAGAGTAGATACTATTGGTATTTAGTCTGGGTTGTCTTGCTATTCCCAGTTGCTAGAGGTGGTGCTGTAGTTCCATCGCCCAAGAAGAGTATTATTTGTAAACTAGAGGTCAGTGAGGCTCGTTGTGGCTCATCCAGGCAAAATCTGGGCAGTTGGTGATGGTAACTGATTTCTGAACAGACGTATTATTACATATGTAGGAGTGTGATTATTATATTGATATTAATTATTTTATCGCATTTTATGTTATGTTATTAAATATGTTTCGAGAAAATGATAAAAATAGAAATTAAACGTCGGAAAGAATAGAGGGTAAAGACAAACGGGCTGTCTGGCTTGGTTGTTGGAAAGGGGAGTTGCATAAGAGGAAAGCTGAAACTTTCTAGGAAGGAACATTGAACAGCGTAAGTAAATACGACAATGTGAGCCCAAGTTCACGAGACTGTGGCATCAGCACCAAACCCAAACTGAAGGAACAAGGAGCGACGTAATTAACTGGAACTGAGGAGCAGCCAATGTCAAAGGTTGTTGGTTGTTCCAGTAGACCCAGACTGGAAGGGGGAGTAGCAGATACTTTTTGCTATATCACATCTAAGCGTACCAATTACCAGTCGGAATCAGTGACAATAAATCATATTGGTATATTCTAATATGTCTCTATTACTTGGCTTGTCGGTGGGAAGATTTAATGCACTTTACCGTAGAAAAGTTAATATATCATTAGTACATGACCCTTCTTTCTAAAAAAATAAATCATTTACTAATTTTAACTAGGTTAGAGATGCATAAGATATACTGCCCTATTAGATCGAAAATAAAGATACTACTCTTCAACTACTAATGAGTTAGGTCGTAATTATAAAGAGTTGCTTAATAACCGTTCTCATCCAGTTTAACAAGTTTAAATCTGGAATTTTAAAGAAGTTCGATTATAGTTTCAGTGTTTTAATGGATTTAATATCTCAATAAAAGAATTTACGGGTAAAGTTTAAGAAAATTTTTCGCTTTAAACATCAAAGAGGTTTATTATTACTTAGAGGTACATATCTGTGAGGTTTGTATCTTTTCGTATACTTAATCGTTCTTTCAATTCTATAAAAATTTTAAACTGATCGATAGAGTTTCGTGATCAAATTGCAGTGGACCATTTTATGCAATTTATTTTGTATTGCTTAGAGATATTAATTTTTTATTTTTTATTTTTTTTGTGATGGTGATAATAAATATGTTTTATAGTTTGCTTCATACCTAAAAAATGTTTTAACTTACTGAAGAAGGATACATATTTTTTTGTTACACATTACTGGTCTCTTTATGTTTTTTCTTGTTCTACGTATTATTAACAATAAAAATTTGTAAATTTTTTTTCATTTTTTAATGCATAATAATAATTTAAAAACACAACTTTTAACATTTATTTTTTTTTATTATTTTTTATATTACTGCCCCTCCTTCATATAGGTTAACCTATCTTCTTTTAGTTGAATCTCGTTTACTGTTTTTCTTGTGGCTCCCAGTACTTCTCCTTCTCTAAAAAAAATGTCTTCATACTCTTCCATGATTTAGTCTTTCCAGCCTCCTTCCTGGTTAATCGCTCCCATACTTGTTTCACTACCTCCTACGGGCTGTTGGCATATCTTTTCTTTCAAATTTTTATGTCCAACTTACCCCCGTGATTCTGAACCCGTGCGCCCACTTTCCTCAGTATGTCACATCCTATAATCATTTGGTAGTCTCGGGACATCTTTCCTACTATGTGTACGATTAGATTTTTGCCCTTTTTGCCCCATTTACTCAATTCCATTTCTGCCTCCCCTTCTACTCAGCATGGTCCCTCAGAGTGATTAGCTGACACTGACACTGTCTGCCCTAGAGCGCCGTCTTACCACCCCTCATCCTATCCAGAGCCTCCCTGCACGCAATGGTATTGGAAATCCCAGAGTCCACCAAGCATCTCACTCCTCTTGCTCAGGTGATAGGTGCCATCCTCTCCCCTTACGTGCGGCTGCCCTCAGCGGATTCGCACATTAAATCTCCTTCGTCATTCCCGTTCCTTCTTGGTTTTATTTGGCCCATTCTTCTCTCCGGGTTTCTTATCCTATCTTTTGCACTTTCCTGGTGCTCCCTTCTTCTACAAGGAACTGAACTATTCCTCGGGCGATTGTAACTAACTTTCGTCCTGCCGGTTTCTTGATGTCTTTCTTCGTCGTCCATCTCTCGCCTCCGAAAGCTTTCTTTAGCCTATCCTTAACTATGGGCCATGGTGTTTCTTCATCGCCCTGAATTCGGTTTTAAATATTCCTCTTTATTCTGCATTCCAAGTCTGCTTTCCGTGAGTCAGCATCTCCTTGTTTAGTAGCTCTTCCGCTACCTTAGTTTCTATTCTTGAAAATATCGTCATTTAAGTCCAATTAAAGTCGGTCACCTCCTTTGAGAATATAGTTCAACTCACCAATTGATCCAGTAAACCTTTCTAAACCTGAAATAGCATTCCGCAGGTCCTGTGAGGTTGCTGTTCGAATTTTCATCCATTCGATAGCATTTATTTGCGCTGCAGTCAATGTCATATTTATTTTAAATTATGATATTTATCAAATATGAAAGAAAGAGAAAAACATATATTTTTCTTGTTAAATTTAAAAAAAAAACTTTCAACGTATGTACTCATCCCGGGTTTCGGCACCCGTTGCGTTCTGGCATAGAAAAACTGATAAAAGAGGATATGTTTCTTTGAAAATTTAGAATTTACTCTTTTTTAATACTGGACCTCTCGTATAAAAAGGATGTCTAAGGATTGCCGACGACACAGTCATAGAAGATTCAATATTATAGTCATCCACCCGGTTTACTGATGGTAGATTAAAGTTTGAGTGAAATTTGAAGAGGTCCCCTTTAGCAGTTAATTAGATGAGGCTTTCCGGGCTGCTAGTTTTTGTTCCGCTCCATTGAAACCATTTCATCTCGAGGGGGTAATAAAAATTCAACGTCCCGCCTCCCGCAGGAGTTACAGTCCCTCCGCACTCACGCGTGATATTCGCGAAAGAGCCGTTGTAATGGGCGGCGAATCTGAGGCACAATGGATGAGCATATATGAATTTAAAATTTTAAGCCTCGCTTATTTGCCTCGGGTTTTAGTCATATTTGCTTTTCGACTCTTATCCCAATGGGGATTTTGAGATTCTGTCGTCAGCCATTTGATTCACTGAGGTTACGATTTTATAAATTTAATCTAAATCTTCCTTATTATAAATTATTAAATACTCAAGTACTATTAATTTATAGTTTGTCTGTAAACGCTACAAACAAATCACTGATAAGTTGTCAAATTAACTTACAGAATTTACAAGTAACTCTTTACAGATATTGTTTAAAGTTTACACTATCAATTTTCAATTAATTCAAGAGATAGCAATATATCCAATTATATAGATTGCTTCTTTAGTCCTCTTCCGATTTTCTTCAATTCCTCCCATATATTTTTTTCAGTACGTGCGGTTTGTTAACTGATTTTTTAATGGCACTAGTGCTTCGGATTTTAAGGACTATTTTCTAATAAGTATTTATTCCTAGAACAATGGTAAGGGAAATACATGTTTTTAAGAAACTTCTATACTTAAAAAAAATTATCCAAATTGTTCTCGTGTAAAGTTAGGGACATAAGCCATAGTGTCTTCTAGATACAGATAAATATTTACCCCGCAACGTCCTCCAACATCTTGTGTAAATTTTATATGTAAGGATTTGCCTCATTCAAGACTATACTCAAAGTACTATTAATAATGACACCTTAAAAAAATGACAGGTCAAGCTAATATCTTTAAAATATCTATTCCGTCTTGGAATTAAAATTTTGAATGGATATACAAGGAATAAAATTAATTTTATGACAATACTTGAAAATTAGCTCCTATTTATTTTCAAAACATATTTTCGGTTAAATAAAAATGTTATTAGAATAACATTCATTTTATATTATTCATTTCAATCTATTCAATCCACCCCAAAGGTCGAAACGACAGTTATTGCGACATCAATGAGAAGAATAACTTTGGAAGATGGAGTTCTAGTATTGCCTAAAACATCCATCCATGCTTAGGGTTTTTGCAACTTGAGTGCTCTCTCTCATCTTCCACTTCCTCTGTGCTAGGAATACCTCGGGAGATATACATTGAAATCGCTGTAAGTCCTACCTTACTCCATATAGCAT
>NW_027108548.1:161494-163758 GCF_000696795.3 Halyomorpha halys
CATATATATTTCTCTAATGAAGTATTGGAACTGAATTAATAATTCCAAAAACATTAAATATGAACATTTAAATCAAATATTTGGATAAATGAGTTTTAGAAATATAGCTAAAATTTTTAATCTCAGTTAGTTGTCTTTAAAAAAAAATGACACCAATATTTTTGGTTTATTTTATACCTTTGGTTAAATTATTTAGTGAGTCACAAACAGAAAATAAATACGTATGTACAAAGTTGACGAAAATCAATTCTGAAGAACTAATACTGTTCAAAACTAATCAGATAAATCAATATTTGATAAACTGTGAAGGCCTACATAATGTGTTACGACTTTGTTTGACTTTGAGCTTATGAGTTTTCGCCACGCATTTGGTATTTCTAAACCACTGTGCAGTGTACTGTGAGTTGCAACTTCGAAAACGTTATCGACATTATTTCAGTTAACATGTCGAATTCAATTGATTTAAGAATTTTAACAATTATCAAATATTATTAAATTCAGCACATTCAGCTTTTTTTATTTACAGAAAAAGTTTTGTTTGCCATATTTACCTGAAAAGACGGGTAAAAATCGTCCAAAATGATGTCTTAATAAATTTAGCAGTACTATGAGTTTATTGAAACTTTAATGGAAAATTAAAAGTGAATAATATTGGTTAATTTTATTTTTTATTTTATGAAACATTAGCTGAAAATTGAAAACATTTTATTGGAGTGTAATATTTATATAAGAGTGTAAATAAGACCGGTGATTATTTTATTTATTTATTTTTTCATGTACATAGTTTTATTATGTTTACTTTTTGTATCCTTCAGTTTGTGTATATTTAGAGAGAGATTTTATTTATTTTTATGTAATTTTTTTTTCATTTATTTATTTAATTTATTTTAGTATGGACGTGTTCAGTTATCACTATTGGCTATTGCCCAACAACGTTGTGACAGATTGTAATATTTATCAATAAACAAAAAATTGAAAAAAAAAAAAAAAAATGAAAATTATTATAAATATGTTCTATATGGAAACTGTTAAATTAGAAAAAGTAAATTATTTTAGCCTCTTGCACCTTTCTGGAGAGCTATCTAATCGGAATCATAAACTTTAGAGCAATATAAAATCCATTAATAAGGATTTTATTCTACTAATTTTGGATAGGTTCATAGTTTTTAGCAGTTTCTAAATCGAACCGTCAAAGCAAGTAAGGAGCCAATATTAAGAGGTTTTTATGAAAGGATTTAAAAGATATATACATATGCTAAATAATGCCTAATATCAGCTTAATCTATCATCCAATTTTTCGGTAGGATTTATTCAGAAAATTAAAATCTATATAAAACTTTGTTATCGATTCTAATACTTCGAAATACTTACAAAGTCAATAGATATATAATTTTATTGAGATTTAAAATTGACCTATTTTATTTTTTTATTTATTACTAGATCGGCCTTGTGGACCTAACGTGATTAATATAACAGTTACATGAACCTATGAAGAACCACACAGTTTAAGTCGATAGGGCACCAAGTCCAATAAATAGGGTAGTCATTAGTTAATGTAAAAGTTAAAATTATTTTCCAAGTTTTCTAATACTTAAAATATGCAATAAAAAAAAATTGGTTTGAACTATAACATTTCAGTTACCATGATATTCAGAAGTCTGCAGTGAGAAGGTTTCCGGGAATATCAGTGTCACTTTTTTTATCTTTTTGTTACTTGATAATGAACAGTATAGGTTGTCAGGATATAGTCGAAGTTTAGACCGAAAAAGGATAAGTTAATGGAAGGATTGTAAAAGGCTATACAACTCTAAACTGAGGGAACTATACCCTTTAAATATAATTCAGGTTATAGCATTGTGGTGATGGGCGTGTAAGTTTGTGGGGCTTAGTAACGAACGGATCCCTAAAATGTTAATAGATTCTGAACTGATGGGTAAAAGTCCGGGGGTAGACCGAAACGTAGATGGGAAGATTGGTTTAAGTCCTATTTGGTTGATTTGGATTTGGGGGGTGTCGCTTTACAGATGTACAAAACGATTGGTGCTATCGGCATCGAACCTTAGAGTTCGCAAAGCCTTATTTATTATTATTATTGAAGTCTAATTTATGAATATCCATCATGTTTTTGACGTTTCAATCCACTTTGCGACGCCCGAACGATTTGTTAAAAACTATTTACAATATCTGCATCTTTCTCTCAGGTTTTTCTCACTTTGTAAATATTATGCTTATAATTTAATAGTTTCTTTAGCATTTTTCTTCTT
>NW_027108548.1:164908-167850 GCF_000696795.3 Halyomorpha halys
TTTATTTTCACAAACTAGATAAGCTCCTTTGGAACAAGAATCATACCACTATGTATGGTTTCTAACGTCACCCGAGAAACACCTAGCTTTTTTATGTGTATAACCATTCTTCAATTTTTAATATATTGTTTGATATATTATTTATTTTTTTATAAATAATAAATATAGGAACATACTAATAAATAGAAAAACTATTTTAGCTATGAGAAAAATGTTTTACGTTTGGTTATCCCAAGAGCCTCCTGAAAACTATTTTTAAATTTGCTGGAGGTAGCCACACACACTATTAAATATTAAAACTAGAAAATAAAAATAAAATATTAAAACGATTGTTATTGTTTGTAGACTTTAAATTTGTTAAAAAGCCAAAAGGTTATATTCTTCTTAAATGTGTACAGTTAAGTACATGAGTGTGTGAGGCTGTCTGTAAGCTGAGGGACGACTTTTATTTCTGCAATTACCACGAAATGAAAACTTTACTCCCCCCTCTCCCCCCCCCCATGGTTAGAACAGTTTGGTTACCTCTAGATAACCACCCGAATGTCAGAAATAACCGGAGAAAAAAAAATTTTTTTTTAAATGTTGAGATACTTGTGAATAGATTAGATGAGTGGTGGCGATTCCTATCTAAGATGATCTTTTTTTCACCCATGTACTCCATTTCCCTCATAAACCGGACTTACTTTTTGCTCTACCAAAAACAAGAACAACTGACCAGGCTGTCGAGACATATGACGTGCGCCTGTGACGTTAGGTTGTAACATTTGATTCTCGCTGTCTGATTTCACATTCAGAGAGGCATCCAAAAGAAATTTAATAAATTTACAAAATCGGATGTGTAAATCCGACGATGGATTATGCTGATAATATACTATCTATGTAAAAATCTAAGCACCTGCTCAAGAACAGCCTCAGATCTTGACTTAGATAAAAATCCGATTTTCGATTCAATCAGGGGTTGAAAGTCTAAGGCTGTCCGCTCACGAGGTGAGATGAAATCAAAGCGAGAAAGATTCGTCATGTGCGAACTATGTTAAACGGGGAAAATCGAACATTCTTTTCTGGCGTATATGTTTAATAGATAAGTTTTTCCAGGACATTAGACGATTTTTCAACTATTTAGAGGTAGGCTAAATGGAAAAAGAGTTAAAATGATCAAACTTTTCTAGTGTATGAAATGCACCTTCGACTGAAGGCCAGATGCTAACTCATTTTATAATTCTGATTGGGTTTATAGGAATATTAGTGGAATGTATTTGAAAATTAATTACTAAGAAAATAAAACATGAATTGACAGAAAATAACTATTAAAATTTATTTAAAATAAAATATAAATTGAAATAAAAAACCTGTTAAATAGTTTACACATGGTTGCCGGGGATGGGTGAAAGAAAACATTTTTGGTTAGAAGGGGTTAATGAATTTCATGAGCTGTTGATGATGATGAAGTAAAATATAATCAAAGAGGTGAACTTACTACCGTGATTCCTTCTCACCCTCTTTTCCAGCCCTCTCTTCTATTGCGGAGGGGGCACTTCCTAAATGTTCTACTCACGCTTGATGATTTTCATTGAAAAAGGGAAGAAAAGATTTTCCCAGAGAGAAAAAAATGGCTCTCTCATGCCCCATTTTTCTTTACGCCACTGCTAGCTAAAGTCTCTTTTTTACTCTGTTAGCCACATGGGGCGCTAGTGATACTTATGCATATTAACTACTTTCGTGAATTGTGGGTGGGCATCTTCCATTTACATCTTCAGTTTAAACGGAACACCTTATAATATCTCGTGAATGGCTGAATCGATTGTTGAGGTTCGAAGGATTTTGCAAATGTTTATCTGTAGGGTATAACAAAAACAAGTGTGATAACTTTCTGGCCTGAAATTCAGTTTTACTTATTTGTGTATGATTACTGAGCGGACTATAATGTTAATTTTTTTTTACATATTTAGGTTTTTTAAATGTAATTTCTTTATTTTTGATTAATAAAGAAATGACCAGGCCGCTTTTCGTTCTATTGCCTCAATTCGATAAATTCCAAACTAACCTTGACAACCTGTATTTTCCCATTCATTTTGCTCCTGGTCACCTTGAATCCTGCACTCAGTAAATGTATTTCAATAGTGTAAGAATCTTAAAGTAAGTTGTTGCTAGTAGATGTAATTCTCATCAACCGCTGTGGCAACCTCTTTGGATTAGATATAACAGTGTCTGTGTCTATCTTACCAACTTAAAGTGTGTGAAGTTTACATTGTATTTTCTTCTTTCTTCACCAATTTTTCATCTATAATCAGTCTGTTTACCTACGTTCATCTGTTTCATCTCCATCTACACCATCTCTTATTAATATCACCTACCTGCTTCTATCTTTATAGCTATACATTTTCACCCATGCAAGTATCTCACCATTTTTTCATATGTATCTTTCTGTTCTAGACCCACATATAATAGCAATCGTAATCGCCTTTTATTAATAGCAATTAACTAGTACAACATTGTAACAGTATCTACCCTTAATATTTTGTTTCCTTTAACCAGAGCTCTTTAGGTTAATTATATTTCGCAAATTCTATAAACAACCAGTATCTTTTAAGTTTTATTCATTTTCTCATTAATTTTTTTCTTTTATTGTTTTGGTTTTTTTTTATGTGTTTTTATCTATCTAAGAAGTTTACTTTTTTTATTTTATCAATCATTACATCATTTATCATGTTTCTGTAGTTTCTTTATCTATTATATTTTCTTCTATTTTGTATCTTTTTTATTATTTATTTTTATATTAAGTATTGTTTAACTCTATTCTTTATTTATATCAACCACATAATAGTGCATGTTCACATTTTCGCTCTCTCTCGCTCTCTCTCTCTCTCTCTCTCTCTCTCTCTCTCTCTCTCTCTCTCTCTCTCTCTCTTCCTTCTTTCCCCCCGCTGTACCTTAGGGCAACC
>NW_027108548.1:167900-179746 GCF_000696795.3 Halyomorpha halys
CTCTCTCTCTCTCTCTCTCTCTCTCTCTCTCTCTCTCTCTCTCTCTCTCTCTCTCTCTCTCTCTAATCCTTCTTTCCCCCCGCTGTACCTTAGGGCAACCCTATACCAGCGATACATTCCAAACTTCCCAAGTCTTCAGGCCTGCACTCACGTTGGACCAAATATCTCTGAACCAAAGTGAGGGATTGCTTAATCTCTATAACAACGGGGCACTAATTTTAACCACAAAGCTAATGGATTGCCTGCAACTGGAGAGCTGCTCACGCTAAACTGGGCTCAAGTAACTTCCTACCTACATTCAAGTGGGTCTACTATATATACATAAACCTGTTACATACATAGTTCATATTATTAATACATACTCTATATACATAATTGTAACATCTATAAACATATAATTGTAACATACATTATATTTACATATTATCAATGTTATATTAATCACTTGAGAAGCGGCTTTTTATTTGGAACACCTTCTTTGCAAACTTTTAAACAAAGGCCCCAAACACATCGGGAGTCGTCACCTAGGCGGCCAATCTAGCAAGTAGAACTCACCTGCTAAAGCCAGTTCGGTCAGCTCAGCAGTTACAGTCAGGGTCATCCTTTTTTTTTGAAGAAGTGTAACTTTGAATTAATGTTGCCATGCCCTGTAAAAATCTGCACCGCCCAGTAGTCTGTCTCAACCCATGTCAATCTGGGAGGAACACGTGAGTCAGTCTTCCAGTTGCGCAGTTATTCCACCTATTCTGCCATTCGAATAAGACTATGTCGTCGATTCTACTAGAAACTTCTTCGAATCTTCCGCTAGAACTGACGAAACAACTTAACCCAACACGAGCCGGCAAAGCTTTCTTAATATTGTACTTGGCGATGGCAATCTGGATTCGAAGGTCTATTGGCAGTTGACCGGTAATTACTTGCAAGGCTGAAGTTGGCGCAGTCCTATTAGCCATTGCTCTACAATAAGAGTTACCTGAACTGCTTTCGTTTCCAGAATATATCGTGACCTTGCCTCGATTCCCACGCCAAAATCGTCGACATATGCGGCTGGTGTGTATCCTGCTGCACGTAAATTCCAGTAGTGGATTCATATTGAAGTTCCATAATGGGAGACCTAAAACGGATCCTTGAGCGCTACACCGTTAGATCAGTCTCGTGATCCTCTTTGTTGTTAACTGAACGCTTCTCCAAGAAGGATATGATAAGCTTGTATATATTTCTTGGACAGTGCACCCTTTTAAGTTCCTCCATTATTTCAGGCCACCACATACTGTCAAAAGCTCTAGCAACATCATAAAACAGGACAACAAAATATTTAGAGGTGGAGTGTTTTGCCGCCGTTAGGAGCTGATTGATAGCATCTGTTGTTGATAATCCCCTTCGTCCTCCAAACTGATCTGAAGAGAGTTGGTCTATTACTTCCTGTAGGTGCAGTAGCATGAGGCTTTCCAGAAATTTATCCGTCACGTTTAAGAGGCATATTGAGCGATATGATTTTGCAGTAACTTCTGCTATCTCTGGTTTTAGAATCGCGACCATTCCTGCCTCCATCTAAATTCGAGGAAAGACACCTTTTTTCAAGCATTTATTGTATAAGGTAGTTAAAGGGCTGATTAGGGACCTTCAAAATTTCAGCACCTATCATGTCTGGTCCCGGTACTTTTCCTAGGCGAAGTTTATCGAAAGCCATATCCACATTCAGTTCGTCCCGTGGGGAAGCGTCTTCAGTTGGAGGAGGTACATCCATTTCAGTTCTACAGTGTATGTGGTCTACAGTATCACTAATTGGTCCATCCTCTGGGAAAGATTTCAGCATTATGGCCTCCATAGCCTATTCCGCCGTCCGGGCTGCGTCGCCGTTGTACATAGGAGGCGAAGGTATTCCTATTCCAAGTCGTGCGAAGGGCTTTCCGGTATGCAAGTCCCCAAGGGCTGGTGCATTCCTCTACGTATTTATGCCATGTATTCTATACTTTCCTAATTTCATCTTTAAAACACTTATTTAGGACAAAATACGCAGTTTTTAAGCCTTCTTTAGCATCAGCATTCTTTTCTCTCTGGAATCGCCTTCTTGCACGATATGTTTCACACTTAAGGCTCGTCAGTTGATGATTCCACCACGGTTGTCCTTTCCTTACTGACTCCTTTACGGTGGGCAATACTTCTTGGACCGCAGTATAGATTTTAGACGAAAGTCGAGAAGCCTCTTATTACAATTCAATGTCATGAAGCGGCTCAGCCTCCGATAGATGCCGATGGATTTATCTGATACACACTCCCACTCAACCCCTTGTGCTGCAAAGCGTTGTCTTCTGTAATGCCTGCCCGCATCATCCTTATTAATTACAAAGGTCACCATGCGATGGTCGCTGCCGGTTCAATCAGCTATCTTCCATGAGGTAATGAGTTGTGCGATGTTGGTGTTGCCATGGTAACGTCTATGAAAGATTCTCCACTGGGACCTGAAAAAGTAGGCAAAGACGTTCCTTTGTTAAGAATAACCACCCGGTTGCTTGCAGCAAAGTCTTCTAGTATAGTAACATGCTCTTTCGGTTAGTCCTCGGCTTCCCCATAATATCTATTGGGCATTAAAATCGCCTAGTAAAATTATATTTTTGTGTAGTTTGCTCATGATATCCTGGAGCTGAGTTAGTATTTCTTCTAGTGGAATAGCAAATTTTGCGTAGACGTTAATCAGTTTATCAATAATTAAAGTTAATACCTGGAGCCTCTATGTTAGCGACGGAAATTAACTTATTGGTTAGGTCAGGTTGTACGGTAATGGTGAGTCATTGTGATTAGAAGAGCATTCTGTGGTGCATCACGCACTTCACTTCCAGAAGAGGAAATAATTCGGTCACGTGGTGCAGTACCAACAACTTTGCCTCTTCTAGTAGGAGGTTCCTGAAAGGCAGCAATATCTATCCTGTTTACTATTGCCATTTGTCTAAATTCGTCCATTGCTAACGGTCTCCTATTCAGGTTGTGTTGTCCTATTCTTATCGTTATAATGTCACTCATTGTCTTTGTATTGCGTTCTCATGATTGTCCTTTCAAGAGCTCTTTTATAAGATGGGCACTCCTTGTTGTCAGAAGAATGGTATGAAACTGTGTTAGTTCTAGAGCAGTTATTACATTTTGGTGGTCCATCAGATTTCTGTGTTGGGCAGCCTCCTCCCCACGACTGCTGCAGTACACAATTGTTCTATGTGTGAGAAGCCTTGGCACTTGTTGCAACGGGTCACCGCCATTACCAGAACGCCGATATTACAGGATGCCCATTCAAGGAACATTCTTCCCTCTACTAATATCTCATGTCTCACTGCTGGGGATACTTTCACCACCGTACGCAATCCCTTCCTCTAGGGCCAGTTTTAAACAGAGGGTTGAAGTGTTCCCTGGTACGTTCTAATTTATTGGCATTCAGGCTCCAAAAGTCCTCAATGATTCTGTCGTGGACCAGGTCTCTCGGTACTTCATACATTATCATCCTGGGTAGACGTTTATTCTCTAGGTTTACGTTAGCGCCTAGTCTCTTTATTCCTTCAGATTTAATCACCTTTGTAGCTTCTTTTTTTGTGCTTGCCCTGACTATAATGCCTTTGGCCGTCTCCACTACTCTGATTTACACCCCTTCTGTAGCCAGCGTAAAGTTTTGCTTGATTCCCTGTTTTAAAACAATAAGGGTGTTGCAATTGACCACTAATTCGAAGGTTTAGTGGAGCTCCAAAGCTTAACTCCACATGTCCAGATTGGTCTTATTACAGTCATGTAGATCAGTCATTTCTAATGAATTGGAAGTTTAGTAGTAAGTTCTGTAATAGTCGAAATCAATGTGCAGTTTCTCTTTCTCCGTCTTGTTGAGGATTACAAGTTAGTCGTTTGTCCAGATATAGTTCAAAGTAGCAGATCTGTTTGACAGGGGTAGTTGTAACATTAAAAAAAACTTGATTCAAAGCGTTTCAATTTTAATTTTATTACAATCAACGAAAAAGTTTTAAGAAAACAGGATTATTAACTATTACAGATTTATAGTCTGTAATCCACATTTTTGAACAACGTCCATTTGATCCAAAAATTAAAGCAATTTAAGTATCCGACAATATCTAATTATTTTTTGGGATTATCAAAATTTAATTATTTAGATGCACGGATGTACTGTCCGTTCAAATTAGAAATGCAAAAATATGTAATAGTTCAAAATAAACTTACTGATATGGTTGAATTTACTCATAATTTATTATTTCACTACTGTTCAAACATAAATATTAATGATTAATTAATTTGGACAATGTGCAATATTTCAAAGTGTTTTTTTTAAAATAGAAGTAGAATAATTTATAATAATAACCTGTGTTTTGTGCTAACAAATCTAACGACAAACCTAATTTATGTGAATTTTTTTATAAAACCTTATAAATAATGTTGGTATTTATAAAGAAGTTTTTGTTCAAAGCCCGTTTGTGTTTTGTTTTTTTTATTACAAATATGGTTCTTAAAAAATATATATATTTTTTATGTAATCAAACCAGATTTAATCATTAACTTTTAGAAATCTTCTAATTTTCTGATGTATTGTAGATTGTTATGCATTCTCGCGGCGATCGCTAGAACTACACCCTCTGATAGATCCTGATGATTATCTGTAGCTTCTTTTATGCGAATTGTAGGATAGACGGAAAGCCCAATTTTTGCTCTGCTCAGCGGTTCATTAGCTTCTCGATTAATAGTTAAAACATTTTAAATAAATTTATAAAAATAGTGGTTAATTTTTTGCTATTTCGAAAACAATTTTTAAATTCAATGACCAATTAGCTTAGTATTTATGAATGAAATAGTATCAGCAAATTTTTTTCATAATTATTTACTAGAAATTCGAATATATAGGAAGGTATATTGTGTTCAGGTGACATAGTTTAGTTCGTATCTTGTTATGGGTATCAGTTTCAAAGTGTGTTGTATATTTCACAAATTGGTGGTTCCAGACCCCTCGTTAGGTATGAATATAGTTATAAAATACTATTATGTGAGTATAAAATCAGTTCGGATAACATTTTTGTATTTTACATTATGCATAAGTCATAAATAAACAAAATTATGGCAATTTATTTTGAGGAAATCCATATCAAAAAATGGTTTCTTGTAATCCATTTTTTTTTCTGGATGTGCTGATTATAGAAAGTAACTAATCTACTTTTTCATAGACCTATATTAGGTTCATTGAAGAGAATGGTCAATATTGTGGAGCCTTTATTAATTCGAACAATGAAAACAACAATTGAAATTTATATAATTTACTAATTAATGGGATTTAAAAAATGAACATGCCAATTTTCATAGCCATTTGAATTTAATATGGAATAGATAAAAAGTTTAAAAAAGTAGTTCAAATTAGTTTCACGTAAACTCAACCAAAAAATGGTCTGTTTCTAGTTTAGTTAGAACTAAACTACCTTAATGCGAATACATTATTACAATCTTTAAATTTTGTATTAATCTTTTCGGTTAATCTTGAAATGTAATATAGTGAACACAATAATCCTGGCGGAGAAAAGAAACCCTTTCACGAATTCAAGGATAGTTAAAAACATAAATTTTCATGTAAAGATGATAAGAAATGTATCTAAAATTACTGTGTTTATGTAGTACAGAATAGTAAACTTTAATTTTTAAATTTATATTTAACAAACAGATTAATCAAAAGAAATTTTAAATTAAAAAATAGCTGCATTTAATAACAGATATTTAATTTCAAGTTGAAAATAGTACAGTACACAGTTAAGAAGCTGTATGTAAAATTAATGTTTCAAAACCAGTCCTTGAAATGCATTAGAAAATGGATTGTTAAATAATTAATGACATATCGATTCTTTTTGATTATTTAAGGATAAATTCTAATTATTTTGAGTCATGTAAATATTCATAAGCCATCAAGCTTAGCTTAAAAAGTTCAACTTAAAATCTAAATTATCAATTAAAAACCATAATTCCTAATTATTATTCGTAGTTTCTATTGAAACTAATACATTCCACTTCTAAAGTTTTTCCTCGTGTATTTATTTAAACAATTAGTATTTATATGCATTAAACACCTATATTAATCCAATAAGTAAAATGATTGTATTTGTTGGTACAACAGCTCGAACCATCAAACATTCAAAGATTAAAATCAAAATTTAAAAACTTACGCACTTCAAAAATAAATGCCGATTATAGACATGGTATTTAGCTTAGCTTGAATATATTATAATAGTGATGGAATAGTTTTTTTAAGGTTGGTAATTATTTAATTTTGTATATAATAATTTTTTTGAAAGTTTCAGAAATTAGGATTTCTATGGTTTATAAACATATTTGAACCAAAGAAAGATAAGGATTAGTATTATTGATATTATTAATCCGAAAAATGAAAATTTATTTTTAAAAAAATCAAATTTACTGCATTTATAAAGTTTTCGCCAAAATGTTTGACGATAACGTATTCGAATTTAAATTTAATCCAGTTTTGGTGTATATTGAATGTTAGTTCAAATTTATTTTTTCTGTTTTATTTTATGCACAACGCAATAAAGCAAAATTATGATATTTCATTTTCGAGATAAAAGCAAAAAAAAGTTATTAGTTTTAAAAATGAGGATACTTGTGTTCTATAATCCTGTATTAGAATTATTGAAGACAATGATCCATATTATTGGCATCATCAGATCGAACCACAAAAATCCAACTATTGCAAATAAAAAAAGTTGCTAATTTACTGAATTTAAAAATTTCTGCTGTTAACGGACTAACGTTTTACCGGATTTGAATTTAATGTTGTAGTAATGGATATCTGTGACTGAATGTTTTAGAGTGTAGTTCAAATTAATTGTTTCAATTTTGCTTTTGAAGAAAACCTAACTGAAAAATGTTTTCTCATAATTCAATTTTTTTTCCAGAAGTCTTGATTTAAAATTTATGAAACTAATATTTTACAGACATTTATGGTTTGTATTATGATTTAGGACCACGAAAATTTTAATGATTAAAAAAAAAAACTTCTAATTTTACTGGATTTAAAAAATCTGCATGTACACTTCTTTTGTTTTATAACAAATTTTACAACAGATTTGGTTTATAACTAGATCAATACAGATGAAATTTTAGAATTTTTTTTCAAATTAAGTTTTTCCACTTTATTTTCAGAGAATATTCTGTCAATAGATCATCATGCGATAGCAACACTGTATTTTTTATTTCCATTAAGGAGAGTAAATCAAATAGTTATCGGATGTGTAAAATCAATCTTGATGGCAACGGCTTCAAAATCAGATGCGAACACAATTTTAATCAGAATAGATACCAAGTAAGAGTTCAGTAGCACCGAGGTAAGGCACGATGCTACTAACTCCAAGGACCTGAGTTCGAATCCAGACGGGAAAAAAATTGTTTTCTGTTACAATGTACTGTGAATCAACCTGTGCGTTTTGGAGTCCACCCTCAGCATCATAAATTGGGTAAAAATCTGGTGGTCAAAACACCTCCTTGCACAACCTTTGGTCTAGTAATAGCACTTCCTTAGGGTTGTAGCGGTACAGATTTTTTTTGTAACAGATACCAAGTCCAAATTGTTTTTTCAGTATAAGTATTAACCACAAGAACGAACTCAAAGGATAAACTATTTTGAGAACTTCTATTGTTTTGTGAGAGAAACTAATGTATTCATGTTCTAAAATATTAATTTGGAACGAATTAGATATGATAAAATAGTGGCTTTAATTCAAGTATCCCTATCTGTCGTTGACACTGATATGCTACCATTGCTCAATTCATCAGTTCCTTTAAAATATTTATATTACTTTCGTTTAATTTTATGGCTTTAAATATAAATGTTTCCTTTATTACTGCTTATTTATGTCTAAAAATAGGATAAAAATGATATGATACCATTATAATTTGTTAAAAAAAAAATTAGAGGACAAAAGGTTATTAATAAACCTAAGAGTAAAATGAGTATAGCGCAATGCGTCAAAATTTATCACGTTGACAAGCCTATAATTACACAAAGCAGGCTTTCGAAGAATATTGCAAAGTGCCCTGTAATTAGAAAACATGAGAATTTTTTTTTTGTTTCGGTTATCGGAGAGCTGATCTAAACCAAAGCTACAAAAGAATGTAGAAATTTAGGGCCCATAACGAAGACTGGGAAGGTTTGTTGGCACTCTAATGGCCTTTGAGCCTGTCCAAGTCCCTAATTGGGATGGGGTGCCTTCTAGCCTTCGACTTCTTCAATGTTTGCATAAAATAAGATGGAATAGTCTTCTTTCGTATCTTTTATTTAAGAAATCTACTTTCTATCAACTGCAATATTTTGGCCATAATTAAAATATTTAGAACTGTATATTATGATGCAATGGCATTCAGAATGAACGGTTTTCATTTTAACCACGATTCAAATCCTTTCAGAAAACGTTTTGTATCCTCGGGTTAGGTCCTCTATACTCGTGAGAGGTGAATTATTTACTTTTTTTTAAATATTCTTTACAAACAGATTTTGAAGCCAATGCTATTTATTTATAAGATTTAATTTCATAAGCCAACCACTTTTCCAAAACAGGTATACAGACATACACATCACAATACCAAATAACTTTGTTGGTATTGTATAATAATCTATAGCTAAACAAAACAATACCTGAATTATGGCACAAAGCAACTATCATACTTGCCTATGCAACAGTTAAAGCCATCTGAAAATTTACGATGTCTTTTTGTAGGAAATCTTTAAAAGAACAAAAAAAAAATCTGGCTCGGATATAAACATTTAAATAGTTGATCTAACATTACAAAAGATAAACATAACATAAAAAAAAAGAGTTAGAATAAAAGCATCATAAAAAGGCACTTTAGACAAAAATAAAATTAGCAAAATAAATTAAGAAACCCATTCACAAATTCAATAGATTTATAAAACAAATACTGGTCGACAGTCCCAAAGTAAAGTTGATCCACTCTGATAGGTCAGAGGAAGATAGTTTACTGTCAAGGTGTGTAGCTCACCGCTACTTAGCTATAAACCTCTTTACAATTTTCAAACTGTTCCAAAGTTGCTGGCCCCACGTCTGTACTGGCTCATCAACAGTCGAAATGTACAAAGCACTTATTGAAGGCAGACAGAGCCAGGTTGTAATGAATTATACAAGCCGACTAATTAACAACAACTTATATTCCAGTCAAAGGCCACAAACGCAGAAAAAGTATAGTTCTTGACTATAATGTCGGTTAACGCATTCAAAATGTCAAATAAATAATACAAACTAAACGAAGACAGGGCTGGTTAGAAACTATAATGGCCACTAATTGGCAGGAACTGATTGTAAAAATTAAGATGGTTGTCCTGCTACTAAGCGACGCTTTAGTAATTGGTTTAACGACCGTTAGCAACTATTTCTATTACTTATTTTTTACACAAATATGAATACATATATTTCTAATTAACAAAAAATTCTGAATAAATAATACAAATAAAATAAATGTAATTAAATTAACTACAAATATTAAATAAATACTATTTACAAATAACTAACAAGCAATATCAAACTGACAACAGCTAAGGCCAAAGCTGCCATCAATGTCAAATGTAAATGCACCACATGGGGGACAATGAATATAAATGTTGTTCCTGACAAGAAAACGAAAGATAATGAAGCTGTGCGATGCCACATGTAATAATGGTCGGATGGTCTCGGTTTTTTCCGTTCGAATCGCATATTTTATTTATTCATAAAATTCATCTTTGACAGGCATCTCAACGTCTTTAGTCCATCCATTCTGGTATTTGTTTTTTCTGAATCTTTTATATTTTAGCAGGGTAACACCTTCTTCTTAAGTGTTTTTTTAGTTTTCCAACCAATCCCCCCAATCGCATGGTAATCTTTGGGCACTTCTTGACTCCGCAGCCGAATGTATTTTTCCTCTTACCTGCAGAGGACCAAACCTACGAAAAATATAGGTCTGAGTTTCAGCACAACACGGTTTCTCCTCCGTTTATCCCCCTACCTATTTCTCTTCTGAAGTGTGTCTTCACACGAAAAGTATCAAAACTCTACGTGCCAAAAACAACTCTGCTTTGCATTGTCAGCTACGTTTATTGTGCTAGGTAAATAGAAAGCTTTGGATCACCAATAGCCGCTCAAAGAGGTAATGTACCCTGTCTTAAAGGTCTTTAATAGTAGCTTGTCCTCCACTTGAAAGGACATAGTTTTGGTTTGAAGAATTTGAATGTTTAAGAAAAAAATTCAAAATCCTAAGCTTAAAATCATATTCATTGTCAACAACAATTTTGAATTTCCTAAGCTTCCTTATGTATGCTGCGCATAATGATTACGTCAAAACACTTCCTACACACTGTATTAACAGTAGGACAGGTTTCCCGTTTATGCAGACTAAAACCGTATATGCGGCATCTATATCAAGGCCCTATCCTCTGAGTCATATATTGTCGCACTGATATATTGTCCTTAATCTTGAATAGTCTGAAATGAAATCCTCTTTATAGTCTTTTCTTTTGTTACTGCCAAAAATTTCACTTTTTTTGACATGAAACCGTGCTGATCGTACAAAATAACTATTAATAACAATTTGTCTGCATGCTCATAGTTTCATTTTTTTTATTTTCAGGAGAGTCCGGTCCAGGGTTTCAATAACCAGCTTGTCAACGACCGATTGGCTTCGGTTCAAGTTCCGCCGAGGTACGAGGGGCTTTGTGAGGAAGCGAACCAACTGCAAACCCACATACAGCAGCTGCAAGATTCCCTTTCCACTATGTTGAGGATACAGCAAAGGTATACTTTGTAAATTATTATATAAGATAGGTTCAAACTGTGTATGGTGGGCCGGAGTTAGAGTAGATTATGATTTTTGATTTTTTTTAATACTTTAAGGTAAAAATCTGTAAATTTAAATTTTACTTTGGACAGATAAGCTCGTCGGCTATAATTTTTTAATGATAATAATGTTCTTTATTTACTCTAAGACAACTCCATTAGAATAAATATAGCCTTTAGTAAAATATAGAAATTAAAAAGCAGCTGCAAGATTCCGTTTCCACTATGGTGAGGATACAGCAAAGGTATACTTTGTAAATTATTAAATAAGATAGGTTCAAACTGTGTATGGTGGGCCGAAGTTAGGGTAGATTTTTTTTTCTTTAAACATCAAGCTATTTATTACCTAATAATAAATTTAGAAAAAAAATTAGACAATAATAATAAACAAAAAGAAAAAGTAAATAATGTTTATATATGGACAATATTTAAATGAATTTTATAAACACTCAATCACGATTTATATTGAATGTGAACAAATAAAATAAAACCATTCATCAGAACATAAATAATAAGATAACTAACTTCAGATAAATAAAATGAAAAAGAAAAATACAAATATTGATGTTTACAAAAATGATCAAATAATGTTTTATATACATCTTATAGAATCTAAATGAATAATTTAAGAATTTAAGAAACAATAATATTTTATGCTAAAGTGAAAAAGAAATTCTTTTCTCTGCCTATCTTTTTAAAAATTTTAATTGAGAAACGAAACATTTAATTGAAAATCTTTGAGAACTGGAGGACAGGAAGTAGCTAAAGGATTTGAACTTTGGAAGTGTATTGGAGCAACGAATGAAAGAAGGATTTGTATTCCATAGGGAAGAGGATCGGATTAGGAAAGTTCTGTCAAAGGCTTCGCGGGTCAGCAGGCTGTAGTATATAAATCTGAAAGCTATGAACGGATATTATGGGGATGTATTTCCAAGCTTCCAGCATTGTTTGTAAATTTGCTCTGTTGTAAAAATAAAATAAAAG
>NW_027108548.1:179796-190977 GCF_000696795.3 Halyomorpha halys
TTTATTTATTTAATTTATAACGTTGGTATGAATGGGATCATCTGTCACTATAGTAATTACCCAAGCAGATTGTAATATTTATCAATCTCTCTCTCAAAAAAAGTTCGTTGGAAAAAAAATTATATATACAATCATTGTGGGAAAAAATTACAATATAAATTTTTAATTTTCAATCTTCATTATTGTATAAAAATAATATGCTCAGCAATTTTGTTCCTGTCCACTATCATCCTAAATAGCACGTTTGATCTATAATTCCACGATAAAAGTTTTATTCCTATTCTTTAATTTCGCCCGACCAATAGATTCGGAGTTAAATGAGAAACAAGTTAAATCAGAGGTGGTTTTAAGCGATTTTGAAGACGATTCATACATCGGACTGATGGAAACTCTTTGGTTTCTTATTCCCCCAAAAAAGTTTGAGTCCTGCAAATCTACAGGAAATAATTCAGCTGACTTCTGAATTTTTTAACCGTTTACGCATTAATTTGTTCTTTTTTTTATCAAAAACTGTCCTCGACTTCAGCCATCTCTATTACTTTAACATTGTTTATTACTCTATCACGCGAAACTCGTTGCTTTATATGTTGAGGTTAGGTCAATGGGTTAGGATGGGTAAGGAGTTTGGAATGAAAAGATGCATATCTGTTTTGGGCCAAATCTGCAACGAATGGGATGTTAAGGTCTTTGTGGATGAGTTTATTTGTAACGTAACAAGGAGCATCAAGGATTTTAGGTAGGGTTTTGGATTGTAAGGGTTGGAGGAATTTGATGGTTTCGTAGAGCTCCAGAGCTCAATTCCATAAGTCCAATTTCCTCTTATTAAAATCAAAAATATTGAAAACAGATGTGTGTTTATAATGGTAATCAACCCCATTGTCCACGATATTAACTTACCCCTAAAGCCTTTTTAAAACATTAAGACCTCCATATTTTTCCACAAAATAACAACCAAATATTACCAGAAATAAATACAATCATAATTAGTCACACAATCGCAAACGGTTATTCGCAAACTTCTTCTTTTTTTTTTTAAACATTTACCTGATACAAATGTAAATTCAATCAAACTTAAACAATACTGGATGATCCAACACAATATTTTAATAACCTGCAGACGATTGCGCTCCAATGTATCTGTTGTAGAATTTAAAAACTGTACAACCACAAAAATAAAAAGATAACCCCTCATGCCAGATCGAGTGGCCACCCCAGATAGTGAAAATTCTAGTTAAAATAATATTTAGGGCATAAGGTATTCAAGTACATGTTCTGTTTTATGAATTTTGTGACTTTCCCATTACATTTATTTTATTCGTGTTCATTACTATCCCACTATATTCCCTCTAAAGTTTTGTAGTTCATCTACTGGAGAAAAGTAATTTTAGTTTTTTATTATATTTTCCTTCCAAGGTTACTTTATCCTTAGCTATGAACGTTATATATCGATGATATTTATCTCACTATTGGACAGACATCGCTTATGTTGTCAGAACTTTTAACAAGGCTGCCAGTTGTAAATTACTGGATAATAGATAACAAAATGTCCCCTTGCAGTCATTTTGTCGTTGCCTTTGGCCTAAAAGCATATGAACGATAGGTTTTGTGATCATAAGTGTCTCTAAAGGTATGTAATTTAAAAATTTGCTCCCTTTATTATACAAGTTAATTGTATATATTGTAATATACACTAATATATTATCCAAATATGTTGTACTTTGTTTGAAGAAAACTAGAATTGAAGTCCATCGAGTTATAGTATCATATATTTTATAAAGGGCGTTATTACTAGTCTAGGTACTAACGCTTAGTACTAAAAGTTTACTGCATGGGAGTTTTTAAGAACAAAATGTAACTATTGATTATTTTTTTAATTTTTAACATTATGGATAATTTTACTTTGGAGACGGGGTTTATACGTTTCTATAAAAACTTACCACAATATAACCTCTCGTTTATATGTTTTCATCGTGGCTGGTTATTTTAGACTCCTGGAGTCTCCTTCTTTTGTATAAATCAGACCGCTAAAGGTTATAGAATTTTTTTTTGGTTGGCTCTACAAACCTTGTTGATCTTTGGCCAGTTACCCAACCTTCTTTACGCCTGTCTGTCCTAGGCTACTGATTTGCTGCATGCAGCTCTTTCGCATTATTGTTGATTCTGTCTATTCATCTGGTTTTTGGCCTCCTACACGGTTTTTGGTCTCTTGTTAACTGTACTGACTATATATATATATAAGTTAAGTATCGGGGAAAGCCAAATGTCAAAAAAGAGAAGAAGGAATAAGATGTAACACGTGTGAACTGCTGTAACATACTATCTTTATTGGGTTACATCTCGGTACATTTCTATTATCAGTACATCTATTACTTTATCGGTACATCTCTTCATATACATGCGATCAGCTGATCTCCTCAGTCAGTTGTTTATTCGGTGTCAGCTGACTGAGGCTGTAACTTATATATATATATATATATTAGCATTCATACATATACTATACATTCATTGTTATATAGTAGCGTCCTGATGGATTGCTTCGAGCCACATGTCCCGCCTATCCTGATCCCCTTGCCTTCATATCATGAGATATTAACTGACGAGTCTCTGCAAGTAGTTCACTGTTTGCTGTTCTTCTCCATGTGTTAAGACTATGAATCCTTCATGTGATTTTAAATGTGGAGGACTTTTAAATCTCTAAATTATGCTTTCTAGAGTAACTGATAGAGTTCTCGCAGCCGTATAAAAGAAAACTTATTATTACCTGGAAAAAAGGATATTCCAGATCATGGTGGATCCACTTCCAAACGTTGTACCAAGGCAAGTGATAAGTTCAGATACATTTCAGCATTCCCAGCCTCGTATCGAAAACTAGCTTCAATAC
This sequence comes from Halyomorpha halys, assembly GCF_000696795.3. NCBI lineage: Eukaryota > Metazoa > Arthropoda > Insecta > Hemiptera > Pentatomidae > Halyomorpha > Halyomorpha halys. The sequence goes on from NW_027108548.1 coordinate 182,678, forward strand.
GAGAGCCGGTTCATCAATCACCGTTTTTAAAGTTTTGACATCAGTGCAAAAGACAAGATGTTCGCAATTCTATAAACGTAATCATTTTTGAAATGTTTTATTCAAAATCATTCATTGGTTTGCGGATATCAATACTACTCCACTCGATACACTGTATATATATCCCTAACCTGGAAACAAAATCCTCGAACCCCGTTCAAAATCAACTTATTTCTTCGACTGATATGACACCATAGCGCCATAGTGTCGCTACTTAATAGTAGATCTAAGTAGGTTCCTACACTTCTTACCCTCTAAATTTTACAATAGTGAGAATTTCATGTTACGATCTTAGAATATGGTAAAAAATCCTGCTTCAGTGGTTTATCTAATCTATTCGATGGTTTATTTAATGTGGTGAACTGCTGAATATATCATCTAATGTCTAAGAAAATAAGCTGAATCATTCCGTTTAATTCGAAGTATTGTGTAGATTGTGCCAAGAGCTAAACGTCTATGCAGGGTGAACTGGGGCGAAGCGCCTGTGATTGGCTTGACCCTAACCGTGTTAGTCGATCCACCACCTCATTTCTCTCGCCTCTCAAGTATACTGGAATGGGCTGGAATCTATTGTATCACCAATACTTTAAGTATTTATCCTTCGACTTTCCATAGTTTTCCGGCATGCGAAAATTCCTGCGTTAGCCCAGGGATGTCCAGATGCTATTGCCACCAGTGTTGCCCTCGAATAAATATCTTCTGTTCACTGTCGTCAGTCAGTTTTTCTAGAGCCAAAGTAATAGCAGCTCTCCATCAAAATTGTTAGCGTTTGCTCAAGCAGGTGCTGAAAGTTGGAACAGGCTACAATAGATATCTGTACCCGCATTTGTATTTGCTACTGTAGCTGACCCCTCAGTGTGTATATGAATCCATTCTGGCTCAGAGTAATGCTCGGCTATAGTGGCCAAGGCCCTAGTTCTTTCGTTGGAGTCATGTATTTGTTGATGGGCATTATTAGATCTAGCGCTATAGCATAAGGACACGTCCAAACGTTTTGTTTAGTTAAGTCAGGCAGGGGCTCTCCTATTTCAAAATTCAGCCCTAGGCTTGTCATAATAGATTTTGTTATCATACAATAAAAGTAAGACGCCTAATGTTGCCAACAGTGTTAGCCAAGTAATCATTACCATTCCTAAGCACGCTCTCGTAAAGGATGATGTCATTCTTATCTCTAAATCGGTGTTGATTTGTCCGCGCCGGTAATAATCTTTAATGCCTTAATCTGAACTAGTTCAAAATGTTTCAGCACTGAATCGGTAGCTGTATCCATAATACTGGAGCCGTATTCCAGGACTGGTCTTATATATGATGTATTAGAATTTCTAAAAAACTTAGCGGTTGTTCCCCATTTTATTGGTGTAATTCGTTTTATTAGTAACAGTCATGTTTTTCCTTTATCTGCAGCATGCTCAAATTGCTTAGCCTAGGTTAGTTTATCATTCAGGACTTCGCTCACACTGAACTTTTTCGCTTCATAAGTCCTGCTGATAGGCTGATTATCAAAATTCATAATACTGCTTTGCAGAAAGGGGTAAATAGTTGATATAATTTCTTTTTCGTGTTAATAATCATTTCATTTTCTTCTGCCCAGCTTCTACGAACCTTAAAGGAATCGTTGGCCCACTTTTCAACAACACCAATTTTACTGCTGGTTCCTCAGATTATCTAGTCGTCACCATACAGTAAGGCTACTGTACCCGGTGATTTTTTCATCAATGCATTTATGAAGGTTGTCTTATGAGTGAGCGAGTTTAGTTGGTCTTAGACGGCCCTCCATGAGTTTATTTGTGACATAATAAGGAGCATCAAGGATTTTACGTAGGATTTTGGATTGTAACGATTGAATGCGGGAAGAATTTGATGGTTTGGTGGAGCCCCAGAGCTCAATTCCATATGTCCAAATTGGTCTGATTATTGTCATGTAGATCAGTCTTTTGTAATGAATGGGAAGTTTAGAGCGTTTGTCAAGTAAGTGTAGTAGCAATCGGAATCTACGAGCAGTTTCTTGTCGTTTGAGTCTTGTGAGTGGATTCCAAGTAAGTCTCTTGTCAAGATGGAGTCCTAAGTATCGAATCTGTTCAACAGGTGTTAGTGGTGTATCTAGAAAGGATACTGTAGGACTGGAGGGCAGAGTGGGATTCTTCAGGATTTATTTTGATTCTCCAGTTTTTACACCATTCTTCAATAGATGTTATGTGTGCCTGTAGTGTTTGTGATGCATTAGTTGGGTCGTTGTTTACAGAAAGTATACATGTGTCGTCAGCGTATGTTGTTAGCACTGTGTTAGGGTGGGTTGGGATGTCAGCTGTATAAACCGTATAATGAATGGGACCTAAGATACTACCTTGAGGAACACCGGCGGACTGAGAAAAGAGAGATGAGTAGGCTAGGTTATGATTTACTTTAAAGGTTCTATCAGTGAGGTAGGAGCGGATTATAAGGAAATATGTTGGGGGTAGGAATTGACGAAGTTTATAGAGCAGACCTGGATGCCAGACTCGATCAAAAGCTTGTTCAACATCGAGGAAGACTCCCGTGCAGTACATACCGCGCTCCAATGTGGAAGATATGACATCAACCACTCGATGACTCTGTTGTATGGTAGAATGAGATGTTCTAAATCCAAACTGGTGATCAGGAATAACATGATATGAGTCAAGGATTGGATAGAGGCGTTTTAATAAGAGTTTTTCTAGGATTTTGCCCATAATGGGCAGGAGCGAAATAGGACGGTAGGAAGATGGATATTCAAGTGGCTTGGAGGGTTTGGGAAACATTTTTATTATAGACATTTTCCAAGGGTCAGGGAAATGGTGGATCGGAGTGTAGCATTATAGATATAGGTAAGGAATAGAATGGCTTTACGAGGGAGCTGTTTCAGAATGTGTGCTGTGATAAGATCGTGGCCAGGAGCTTTTTTATTTATATTTTTAATTATATATACACATGTCATACATAGAATCCAGTATTGCCGAATGGCATTTTAAGATAGAAATACATGGTCCGCTGAAGGCGATTTTACAGCGGTAGCATGATTATTGGAGGACTTACATGGAATGGAGAGGGACCATTCCGGCTGGTGGTGTTGATGTTTAGTGACTTCAGACTGCAGAGCCAGAAGTCCTTCCCTAGGCGAGGACGTCGACCAAGGGGACAGTACTTTGCCACCTCCCAGGTCTCGGTGGAGAGGCGATCTCTCGGAATAACGGATTAGCACAGGCTTTCAGGTTTGTACTAGCCAGGCCTTTCAATTATCGTATGTCTGCTTATGAGGGTCAGTAATAAGGCCTGCACAAGAATTAGTACGTCCTAATCTATATTCGGGATCAGTAGCTGAAACTTTATGGTGCTGGATGTGACCTTCGAAGTTGAAAATACGGCGATGTAGGTAGCGAACCAGAGCACGGGGTTGTTCCTCCAAAAACGTGATATTCGTGATACTGGGCCTACTGGGGATATGCATCAATCCGCTGAGGGTCCATCCACTGTCCTTTTGTCTTTTCTCTTTCCGTCTTTGAATTTCCTGCCATCTCTCTAGTTACTATTCCTGGTCAAGTAAGACTTCCTTAGGAGTTGATGTTGGTCTACAGCGAGTTGAAGAACTTGATGTGCCCCCGTTGTATAAACTCGGGTACACTCAGTAGATCGAAGATCTCGTGAAGTTGTGGTGGTTTAGTATTCCTCAGTAATGTTGAAGATGGCGCTGTGTTCCGTCCCGGAGATGAGTGAAGAGTAGCAGTAGTGAAATAGGAATAGGAGTGCTGGACGTATTCTACTCTTGTGAATTTTTAATTTTAAACGGAGTGAGAGAGCAGGTGACGATACTAGGTGATGGAGGCGGTAGATTATTCGTCTTACTTGTCGTACTTAAAATTTACTCGGTAAATGTAAGTAGATATAGTAAGATGTTGATGTCCAGGTTGATCTCTAGGTGTAGACAATAGTATTATTGAGTTAAATGGCGCTAGTGTGGTGTTCCACACTCGGAAGGAGCATGGTTTTTCGGACTTCTTACCCTTCTGCAGAGCAAATATCACACAGTCTGTTTTGGTTGGATTTACATTGTGTTAATGTTCATAAGTTTCTCTGTGATATTGTCACATACAGTTTCGGTGTGGCCCAGGGCTGTAGTGGCGTTGACACTGCTGCTATAGATGGCAATATTGTCTGCATATGCTTGTAGGACTCAATTACAGAAAAGATGGTAGCTTTTCTGTAATTGAGTCCTATAATGTCCGCCGTATAAATTAAAAGAGTACCGGAGATAAGACTGATCCTTGGGAACTCCACATGTGAGAGGTAAAGTTCGAGATAATTCGTCACGAACCCGTACAGCTTGGGTCCGTTCTTTTAGAAATGACAGAATGATACTATAGAGCTGTTCTGGGCACTCGAGGTCCGCGAGCTTACGGCTTAACATGCCGTGAGACACGTAGTCGAATGCTTTCGTACAGTCTATAGAAACCTTAGCTGTAGCTGCATTTCTGTTGAGGTCTCTGCACACCTCTGTTTGGAGTTTCATAAGATGTTTTTCTGTACTGAGGCTTGAAACCCAGTGTGTTCGTAAGGGATAACTGAGTTTTCCTCACAAAAGTCTTTATAAGAAGATAATTAGGAATAATTTCCTCGAAAACTTTTGCGAGATGCGGTAGCAGGCTTATAGGTCTGTAATGATCTTCCTTATCCCCTGTCCTGGCTGGTTTTAGCAGCGGAAACAAAATGGCGTGTTTCCATTTCTCTGGGAAGTATCTCAGGCGGAGGAACGAGTTGTACAGGTTCGTGAGCTGGGCTAGTCCTTTTCTCGGGAGCTGATTCAGGATTCTTCGTGGCCAGGAGCCCGGTTTAAACATATTGTTGTCCAAAGTCGGTGATAATAGGTCTCTCTGGTAGTCGTCTGCGAGGAGTTCGGCCTGTTGTGCTGGGGTGAGAAGCCGATCGCCGTCGTGAAGGCGTACAGTAGAGGACTTCTTCACTGCGCTCTTGGTCAGCTTCCAGACCTTTCTGACGTCTCCGTGGGTAGTCTGTAGTTGGTCGTGCCAGATAGCTGTTTTCCACTGCTTCATGAGGTTCTTTATCTGGCTGGTGACGGAATTCAGTGCTACTTTGAAGGGCGGATCTCTGGAGCGGTACCAAGTGTTCTTCATGGTGCGCCGATTCTCAATGAGCGCCAGGATGTGTGGTGTTGGTGTTCTCAGGTGAGGTGGGGATGGACAGTTTACCACGCAGACGATAGCAGTGAACTGATCGATGTAGCCACCCACCTGATCTCTCGTTGTGAGTATTGGTATATCCGGTAGTCTATGGCTCACTTCTTCTTTGTATTATTCCCAGTCAGCCTCCTGGTATCTAAATCTTGTTGTCTTTGGCTCATCCTGACGTCCGTGGATGGTATAGAGGATCGGACGATGGTCCCACGACATGAGATCCAAGGCGGTACAGCTTGTGATACTATGGGGCTGCCTGGTGAGGAGCAGGTCCAGCGTGGAGGTTGAACCGTTTCCTACGTGGCGAAACGTATGTGTCCGGGTGGACTACTGTGAATGCAGTTTTTGCCAGTTGTTTCCCTGCCCCGTTGGTGGAAGTGTGCCAAAGACTGAGGCGGGCGTTGAAGTCCCCCACCAGCCAATGATTTCTTGTTTGTCCGCATATTTTGAGGAATTGTCGTAGCTCACGTAGCAATGCGCGCGGTCGGCGGTAGATGCCAGTGATGATGGTAGGCTGCCGTATGAGGACCTGTATCGTGAGGTGGCTGATCTTTGTGTCATTAGTTACCAGAGGCGCTGGCATCTTCTTCCACTGGATACCATGACGAACCCCTATTAGCACACCTCCGTGTGGATCTGTGTAAGTGGTGATTACGGCGTATCCTCAAATGTGCCGTGGGCGTCCCTGTAGTCTCGTGTTTGTAAGGACTACGATGGATGGGTTCACCTGGGCCAATAACACTCCCACTTCATCTATTTTGCTGTTGAGACCATTGCAATTGAAATTGAGCAGCGTAAACCTGCTCTTGATTTAATGAAGTAGTTGGTCAAAACTTGCATCATGGCTGCCATTTGGCCCATCATTTGTGAAATTATGAGGGTGAACTGTTCGAGCCACGGTGGGATCTCGTACATAAGCTGTGGTGGAGAGATTGGGTGTGGGGGTGTCGATGATGATTCCTGTCCTGGTTCTGGTGCTGGAGTGGTCCAAGCTAGGCTTCACGAAGGTGCTGGACGTGGTGGTAGGGGTAAAACCTCTGATTGGCACGCTGCAAGTCCTTTTGGGATAGATCTTACTCTGTTGTGTGGGTTGTATTTACAGGCAACGTCCTTCTCCCTTTTGTTTTCAATATCGCCTCCACGTACGTTGTGCGTTTTTCGCAGCCCCTGAATGATGCAACGTGCTCCAAATCGCAGTTTTTACATTTGTGGGCCCATGATGGGGGCAATTTTGAATTAGGTGTTGTCCTGTGCACCTGACACAGGCCCCACGGTGTTCACAATAATTTTTACTGTAACCAAATTGTTGGTATTTGTGACATTGGATAAGATCTTTCCGCGGTTTGTACTTTTCGACGCGGAAGAGGATGTGATTAACTTGCCTGACGTTTCATAATGTTTCAATGGTAATGTCATATGGTACCGTGGCCACTATCGGGGGTAAGGTCTTGGTGTGTTTTCATCAGACATCTCACATCTATCGGTCTGACGGGGGCTAGTGCCACCTTCACATTATCTATAGTTTCCTGGATATCGATTATTAAAAAAATGAATTTGTTTGGAGGTTTCTGACCTCCGCGCTCTGCGAAGGTGTAGAAGGGGACTTTCAGGACATGAAGCCCACGTTTCAATGTAGGAATATCCTCTGGTGTTTGTACAAACACCCTAATTTCTTGATTGGTGAGGCGCAAGAAAAAGTTATTGAGCTTAATTGCAATTAGATAATCGCGAATGAGATTTGAAGATTACCTGCAATTACGAAGGAGGCAATCCTCTTTGGCTTTCCTACAGTGTTGTCAGCTGGGGATGTTGACGCTGTAGTGTTGTCCACCTCCTGCTCCGCGACCCCGTTGAAGTTGTTGAGTGTGGTGGTCGGAGTAACAGCCTCGGTCCCAACTTGGTCCGATCTGGCGTGTTTTGTCGTCGTAACACACGATGGCAATGAAGGATCGGTGTCTATAGATTCCGCTATCTATACGCACTTGCACTATTAGAACACAGTTAATACACAAAAAACACAACACTCTTTTTTCTCAGGAAACAGGCTTGAGAACAAAGAAAAAGTCTAACAGGACAAAGGAACAAAGCCCTTTGTTCTCAGGAGAGCTGGTAAAACGTGATGTCACTGGTAACGAAAACAGAGCGACACGCATTACCTCAGACTAACACTGAACTGTTTAATTAGCTGATCAGCCGGGTGTCAATTAAAAGGCTCATGTGATTAGTTATCACTGAGGGTTCACAGTTCCAACTTGACTTGAGATAGTTCGGTACGCTCTTTTTACTAAATCTTTTTTATTGTTTAAATCACATCATTACATATTATATATAAAAAATAAACATTTGAACAATATAAAGTATTTTTATAATAATAACACTACGTACATATGGCATTAGCTTCTAAGAGGCCAGTAGTGCTGCGCCCTCCGTGTTCGCTGCCTGCTACTGGACTCCCCATCCTAATGATGGAGTCATAGGAACTTAGTGGACCGTTTGAGTAGCCTTGTTTCTTGCGGCAGCAGAGTATCATCGTGAATAAGAATGGCGCTGTTTTTCTAACCCACCGTTGTGGTGTCTATAAGCTCACAGTCTTCTTGATCGGTAGGGGATGTATGAGATAGTCATGATTCCCTTTCCTCCTGGGGTGTAAGACGGGTCCACTTGGTGTCACTATGGGCTGTTCTAGAAATTTAGCCAACACGTACATCTCTTCGACGATGTCCCCAAGCGTGGCTGGCAGGTCTAGAGGCCGCGGGGTGAGCCATTGTGTTGAAGACGAAGTGTCGTCGCGTAGGCTACCACGTAATCCCAATAATACTGTTGGCAATACTCTTGTTTAGATGAGTTGTGATGGCAGTCTTCAATGTTCGGTGCCATCGCTCAATGCAGCCATTAGATTGAAGGTAGTATGCCGCCGTCCTTTTCCGCTGGATGCCTAGCAGCGACGAATAAATTTGATTCGAACTGCCGTCCTTGATCTGTCGTGACAGATCCAGTTCGTATAAAATGCTGTGGCTACATTTTCTGCTGTTATGTTTTGTAGTGGTATCACTTCTG
>NW_027108548.1:192559-192825 GCF_000696795.3 Halyomorpha halys
AATCTTATTGCCAAGATGAAGCAGACGGACTAGAGCTGTGGAGAGACGGGATCAGCTACACTGGATGCCGAGATGAAGCGGAGGGACTAGAGCTGTAGAGAGGCGGTATCAGCTACACTGGTTGACGAGATGAAGCGGACGGACTAGAGCTGTAGAGAGACGAGATCAGCTACACAGGTTGCCGTGATGTAGCGGACGGACTAGAGCTGTAGAGCGACGGGATCAGCTACACTGGTTGCCGAGATGAAGCGGACGGACTAGAGCTG
>NW_027108548.1:192875-193270 GCF_000696795.3 Halyomorpha halys
GACGGGATCAGCTACACTGGTTGCCGAGATGAAGCGGACGGACTAGAGCTGGAGAGAGACGGGATCAGCTACACTGGTTGACGAGATAAAGCGGACGGACTAGAGCGATAGAGAGACGGGATCAGCTACACTGGTTGACGAGATAAACCGGACGAACTAGAGCTTTAGAGTGACGGCATCAGCTACACTGGTTGCCGATATGAAGAGGACGTACTATTCGCTGTGCAGACACGGGATCAGCTACACTGGTTGCCGAGATGAAGGGGACGGACTAGAGCTGTGGAGAGACAGGATCAGCTACAATGGTTGCCGAGATGAAGAGGACGGACTAGAGCTGTGGTGAGACGGGATCAGCTACACTGGTTGCCGAAATGAAGCGGACGGACTAGAGCTGT
>NW_027108549.1:0-807 GCF_000696795.3 Halyomorpha halys
AACTAATTCTATTTTAAGATTGTATATTTCAAAATTGTACCGATTCAGTATAAATACTTTATTTTTAATATTGTCAATTAATTTTAACAGTTTATTTTTTTTTTTTTCATTTAACTAAAGTATAAGTATTTATTTAGCAAAAATATAAGTTTATGAAGACATTATATATTTGCGTAATTAAATTAACAAGTATTCATTTCATCTAGTGTTACATTGTTCCTTTTTATAATGAAAATATACTAAATCGAATGATGAGTTCAATATTTCATATGAAAACGGAATATTGAAACACAAAGGCGATGTTCAGGAAAAGATCTTGAACCACAACTTCTCAACTGACATCAATAGAGCATTGAATTCAAACATTAACCCCATATACCGATCACTCTGCAGTTTTAACCTACTCAAACCTGAACCATATTTAACCTAGAGGTTAAATTAAAAAAAAATAAGGTGCATTAGCCAACTAAGAGTAGGAAACCCGGAGCATATCAAACTACACCACGGAAGCAAAACCATCACTTTCAAGGCAAACGAACTCAGTCCATTCTGCAAAAATTATTTCAATAATAGCTAGTACCACATCCTCCTACATTGCCCAACCTTTAAAGAAAATAGACAATATATCTTAAAGCCACCCATATGCGTATCTTGCAACTTACAAACCATTGAAAATATATTGAACGTTAAACAGTGAAGCCAATTTGAACAGACTATAGGGGTATTCATGATGTTGTGTTAAATGTTATATGTTTTACCATGTTAAATGTTATAACTATAGGATTGTGAGCAGCCCTATTTGAAGTA
>NW_027108549.1:4384-4672 GCF_000696795.3 Halyomorpha halys
TGTTGATTATAGTAATATGTTATTAGGATACTGTAAACATGATTAAACAGGTGTCTTATATATAATCTTTTCACTTCCTTGAGACTGGATAATATTGTTTAAATAAAATTTATCCAATTTAAAGTCTCAGAACATTGTTTATTTTATCAAAAGTCCAACGTTTCGGCCAATTCGGCCATCCTCGAGGACAATCTTTTTTTTTTTATTATTTTATTTATTTGTTGATATTTACAACTGTATAAAAAAATACAACCAGTAAATTTGATCATAATGACATATGATATGATA
>NW_027108550.1:0-676 GCF_000696795.3 Halyomorpha halys
AGATGCTCTTTCATGTAGGCAAATGTTATCATGAAGGAAACTATTATACAATTCAACATTGCTGGTGCGAGAAATAACTCACACGACTTCTAGAAGAATACTATAAATCATACGTGATTATCAGGATAAACTGTATGACAACTGTGTGATCTCTAGTAAGATATTGCTGTCATGACAGTAGTTCACTAAATTAGCAAATTCAGTAATGACAATAGTTCCTCACTACCATGACATGCTCTTTCATGTAGGCAAATATTATACAGTTCAATAATTACAGAGGCAGTGGCAGTATATATAAGTTTATAAGAGATATGTATTGATATATGAATTTTTATGTGTTGAACTAATAAAGCAAATACAAAAAAGAAGAAATAACTTACACGACTTCTCGAACAATACTGTTAATCATATGTGATTGTCAGGATAAACTTGTTAGACAACTGTGTGAACTGTAGTGAATTATTATTGACATGACAGTAGTTCACTAAATTAGCATATTCTGTCATGACAATAGTTCCTCACTACCGTGACATGCTCTTTCATGTAGGCAAATATTATACAGTTCAATAATTACAGAGGCTGTGACAGTATATATAAGTTTATAAGAGATATGTATTGATATATGAATTTTTATGTGTTGAACTAATAAAGCAAATACAAAAAAGAAGAAATAACT
>NW_027108550.1:726-1558 GCF_000696795.3 Halyomorpha halys
GTGACAGTATATATAAGTTTATAAGAGATATGTATTGATATATGAATTTTTATGTGTTGAACTAATAAAGCAAATACAAAAAAGAAGAAATAACTCACACGACTTCTCGAACAATACTGTAAATCATATGTGATCGTCAGGATAAACTTGTTTGTCAACTGTGTGAACTGTAGTGAGATGCTCTTTCATGTAAACAAATATTATACAGTTCAATAATTACAGTGGCTGTGACAGTATATATAAGTTAATAAGAGATATGTATTGATATATGAATTTTTATGTGTTGAACTAATAAATCAAATACAAAAAAAGAAGAAATAACTCACACGACTTCTCGAACAACGCTGTTAGTCATATATGATCGTCAGGATAAACTTCTATAACAACATTGTGATCTTTAGTAAGATATTGCTGTCATGACAGTAGTTTACAAGAGTAACAATTTCTGTCATGGCAATACGTTCTCACTACCATGACATGCTCTTTCATGAAGGCAACTATTATACAGTTAAACAATTACAGAGGCTGCGACAGTATTTATACATGTATAAGAGATATGTATTGATATATGAATTTTTATGTGTTGAACTAATAAATCAAATACAAAAAAGAATAAATAACTCACACGACTTCTCGAACAATACTGTTAATTATATGTGATCTTCAGGATAAACTTCTATGAAAACTGTGTGAACTGTAGTAAGATGCTCTTTCATGTAGCCAAATGTTATCATGAAGCAACTATTATACAGTTCAACAATTACAGAGGCAGTGACAGTATATATACATGTATAAGAGATATGTATTGATATATGAATTTCTATGTGTTGAA
>NW_027108551.1:0-748 GCF_000696795.3 Halyomorpha halys
AATAGTGAGATAAACAAAAATGTATCACTTTCACTGCTGAATTAGTTATGGATTAACGATTTCGTTTTCTCATTATTTTTTCGCTAACATATTGACTAATTAAAAGTAATTTAATTAGGTATACTTTTTCGTTATTTCTGATTTTGAACGAATTTGTCCAGAATATTCCTAGTTTATCAATTCGGCTGTAAACAACTAAGGTTGTTTGTAAGAAAATCTTAGAATTAAAAACATTTTAAATTTCCTCCATTTTGAGCTGTTAAAAAAAATATATAATATAACATCAATTTATGTTTTGGTCAATCCGTCATATTATTTTTAATTATTATTTTAAAACCATTGATACCTAGTTACATACCGTATCGATTTTATTAGATTCCATTCACTATTTTCGCTTACACATGCAAAAACATATTTTCCTTTGTACGTATGAATTTCGAATTTGGTCTGCCATGAGGCAAAGTTAGGGCACTGTAAATATGTAGACTTTCCTCTATATATATTGTATTTGGTTAGTAAATTAAATTAATTTTTTTTTGTTTTTCGTTACAGATATGCTAAAAATGAAATGATCTAGAATTCATTTTATTAGATACTATCGAATACTTTACTTGCCCTTGCGCAAATATATTTTCCTTGGCATGTATATATGTCCAGCACTACTCTTCCTGTATATTATATGTTAAATCTGCAAAACAAATATATAAAAGTGTTTAAATTATAACTTCATAGCCCCGTGAATATATAT
>NW_027108551.1:3254-4558 GCF_000696795.3 Halyomorpha halys
CTTACGTTAGCCATGTAAGGCCCACCAGGGTCCTTGAATATGTATATATGTGGACATATATACATGACAAGGAAAATATATTTGCGCAAGGGCAAGTAAAGTATTCGATAGCATCTAATAAAATTAATTCTAGATCATTTCATTTTTAGCATATCTGTAACGAAAAACAAAAAAAAATTAATTTAATTTACTAACCAAATACAATATATAGAGAGGAAAGTCTACATATTTACAGTGCCCTAACTTTGCCTCATGGCAGACCAATATATATATAAGAGAGATGATTAGTAAAATATCCCTTTTATGATTTGTTTGTTGTTACCATTTTAACATTTGATCTTTCTGACATTCATATAAAACTTCATTCTATTTCATATTTCGTGTAAATATAAATATAAACATTAATTGCTCCTTCTTGTAAACTATTTCACTTTTTTTTTCATTTTGTTTTATTAGAAGTTGGGGTTTATGGTGTGATAGATGGTTTTATTTTATATTATATTTTTCAATATTTTGCTAATTATTGTTGTTTCATTTTTTATTCCTGCCGGTACTCCACAAGGACTGATCCTTTCTCCCATTCTGTTCAACTTCTTTGTTGACGACATCATTCAGTCCACGCATACCTCCATAGCTAAGTTTGCTAACGAAACAGCAGTGTTATCTCAATATGATTACATAATGATAGCTAGAAATACTTTGCAAAGTCACCTAAAGAACTAGAGTAATAATTCAATAAATGATCAAATGGGATGATTTGTCCGAACATTGATATGTACTTCAGAAGATTGAAGAAATGGAAAAAACTACAATATAATCCAAATATAGTTGTAAGAATTGCAATGGATGCTCCTCGGTTTGTAAGAAACATTGAATTGCATCGGGAATTGCAAATACCGACAATAGAGGATTACATAAAAAAATGTTCATGAAGTTCCACTCACAGGTACGTAACTGAGTGTGGAACTTCATTGCATACAGTTAAAGGTGCAGTGACCTACTACTTGGGAAACCCAACCACGACCAGAAGACTAAAGCACAGGCTGCTGCAGGACATCTTGTTGTTCTATATTTATCAGTTCTGTTATTGGCTTTTTCTTTTTTTTTCATTAGAAGTAAATTATTTATTTTGTTAAATCCAATAATGTCATTCTTTTTGTTAACTTACTTTTATATTTTATTAAGAATTATTATTTTTTATTAATTTCTTTTTATTTATAACATTTGATATAGTTAGGTGTGTCTGTTATATGAGACTATACGCTCCCCATAATAAATTGTTAAAAAAAGAATGTATCTCTTAC
>NW_027108552.1:0-327 GCF_000696795.3 Halyomorpha halys
AAGAAACTTGATTTTTGAAAAATAATAATAATAATGTTACCACAGATTTACGACCCAAAATTTTATTTTGTCATTTCGACTGATCTCAATGTGTTTAGGTGTGCTGAAACCGAAAGATGGACTTGTTTTCCATCCTATTAAACTAATCTAATTTCGGCGTGAAATAACTGCCTTTTTTCATCTCGGCTCTTGTACTCTTGTACTCTTGTACAGTACAAAGATACAAATCTAGGAAAAATTGTATATAATGAAAGTTGAATATAATCTCATTTTATGGTGAAAACTAAGGTTAATGACACAACCAATAATTACCGAATGATTCGAGGG
>NW_027108552.1:489-775 GCF_000696795.3 Halyomorpha halys
GCAAGTTCACATCACAAGTAGACATATTACAGATATGCGTACAAAACATTTTTTATGTCAGATGCTATTGGTTGACGCTTAAATCGAGATGTTTTAAAATGTAATTTAAACTGATAAAAATACTATTTAAATATTTCTCGAAGAACAGGGTAAAATTAAAAATTTAATTAATTAAAAAGTCTACTAAATAATTCAAAAACACTATCCAAAATTATAGTCTCAAAACATTTATTTCATTCACACGTCCAACGTCTATAGAAGAAAAAAAGGTTGTTTTCTTTTGGAT
>NW_027108552.1:6341-7330 GCF_000696795.3 Halyomorpha halys
TTGATTTAGACGTAAAGTATTTAAATGTTTTTGGAGTTTGAAATGTGATGAGCTTTATCTGGTTTGCATTAATGCAATGAGAGTTAGCAAAACTGTCTATAGAAAGACTACAATCATTGTTTTTAGAATCTCCTTATAAAAATTAAATTAAAAAAGTGTATATTGTTAAACTAAATAACTGTATTGTCCACTGTAACACCAAGAAACGTTCGTTATAAATATGTACATATGCTCTCCAAAGTACCATTCCTTCAAAGATTGGTGCCGATTGACCAAACACACTGGCATAAATTCGTTTAGAAAGAACTCACCAGCGTAGACCACTAATCCTGATTAAAGACGAGGATCAAGATAAAGACGATAAAGGGAAACCTCTCGAGACAATGTGAGATAGAGATATTAACTAGTTGGCCTGTGCCCAGGGACAATGGCGATTGAGCCATCCTTCCCTTAGCCTCTTGGTCCACGCATGCACCACTTTCCATTCAGCTGATACTCTTCAGATAGCACCTCAATTAGGCTAAACGTTTTGTAAGACTTGTATTCCCAATTCCTTTCATGGCAGTTCAAAGCAATAAAGAAGTATACAAAAATATACCAAAATCAATCTCTCCAATTAAGTAATAAAAGGAAGATTAAAATGACTCTAATAGATAATAAAATATTATGAGCCAATGTATTTTCCCCAAGTTGCACCTGGACTATAAAATATACAAACAACTAAAATTAGGTAAATATCGAAGTATATATGTTTTATAGAGAATAATAAATTAATAATATTATTAATTACAATACAGTAAATTAAAATTACTTAGTTTTTAATAATTAGTAAAGTTGAAATTCAGAAATATATAAAAAAATTAATATCAATATTATGAATAATAAAATAAAATATTATCTCTTTGGTTCTTTTATCTTTTTTTCTCCTTTTCTCCCTCCTTTTTTTTCTCTTTTTCTTTTTATATATATCATCAACCTCAAAATATAAT
>NW_027108553.1:0-523 GCF_000696795.3 Halyomorpha halys
AGTAAATTTATTTGAGCTAATAATAAATAAAAAGTACCTTCATTTATCTTATTATCCATTCCCTGATTTTCTTGGTACTTATGGAGTTCAATGGTAAAGCCATCCATTGAAAAGTATGCGCCTACAGCAGCTACAATGAATACCTTGAATATGAAAAAAATCTCAATTAACGGGTATCTATTGGAAAATAATCTATATAAAATATATTTAACTTACAAGGATTCCTAAACAATCCTTTTGATTGCTAACATTCCAGATATTCAGAGGGGAGAAAACCACAGCAATCTAGTATGGAGTATGCTGGAGAGCACCTCACCCTAGTTTACTCGCATTACACAGAAATTAAAGGGGACAATGAGCGTGGAGGCAGTGCATGGAAGAATAGGATTCCTTGATATGATTCTGAAGATACAGGACAAGGAGACCGTAAAGAAAGAGGGCCTGCCCAGAGAGCTCACATTTGTAAAATGTGCGCAAGATATGATCGAGATCAGCAATCCGGAGGAGGAATTCTGAATGGAGG
>NW_027108553.1:5384-6108 GCF_000696795.3 Halyomorpha halys
ATAGGTAAAGCACAGAGGGATGCGTCCAAACCTGGAAAGATCAAGCATTTATACGTGGGAAATACTATGTAGGACTACAGCAAACCGAGTAGATAAGGGTTGACAGTAATTCATCTATGAAGTTAGTAGGATCACTGCCATGTTGAACAGATTCAAATATTTTCAACATTAGTTATTTTCCTATCATGATTATGTTTAGAGTAAATTTAAGTAAAAATAGAAGAAAAAATAAGTATTAAGGAAAAATCTACAAAAACTCAAAACTTTGTTGTACTACAATTGATGTCCCCTGGAAACAAGTGGTGCTGACTATCAGTGGTAGATATTTAGAAAGAATATATCAAGAATCACCTGTCATCCAAGAAGATTATATAATTGGTTGGTTTTGATCAACATAGAATTTAAGTATAATTGTAAAAGTAGCTAATAATTCTTTTAAGTCATTCATTCAGTTCTTATTGTCTGGAAAACCCGCCCTGAGATAGACTCAATAATGTTATATAATTTAAAATAAAATTCTCATATCTATTTAATATTTAATCTTTTCATTTAAACTTTGTAATTGTCAAAGCTATATTTTAGCTATCTGAGTGGTGGAAGACGGTCACTCTGAGTCAGGGTCTATTAAAGCTGTCTAGTTGCCCTGGGTGGGCCCTGTAGCATGGTAGGGGAAGTATTTCCACATTTTCGGGAACCATTTACCCTCACAAGAGACAGGGAATAA
>NW_027108554.1:0-4735 GCF_000696795.3 Halyomorpha halys
AGATTAGAACTAGGGGGTTTGAATGGTTAGAGAGTTTATAATGGAAGGAGTGATATCTGGTTCGGGCTAGATCGGTTACATAAGGAACATTAAGGTCTTTATGTATGATTTTATTTGTGACAAAGTAAGGAGCATTGAGGATTTTACGAAGGGATTTTGGATTGTAAGGATTGAATACGATAGGAATTCGAAGGTTTAGTGGAGCCCCAAAGCTCAACTCCATATGTCCAGATTGGCCTTATTACAGACATGTAGATCAGTCTTTTGTAATGTGTTGGAAGTTTAGACCGTTTGTCTAGTAAGTGCTGTAATAGTCGAAGTCGACGTGCAGTTTCCTGTCTTTTCTTATAAATAATTCAGATAATTATTTCACTTCACTTTTAGTTCTTTTTTTAAATTTTTTGTATAATAATTAAAATTAACGAAAATAAAATTACATTTATCTTAGCTGACATCCCAACAAATCTTGACACTATCCTCATTATGTATGCCGATGACACATGTATCATTTACTGCATTTGAAATTAAATTTTAAGAGGCAAATGAGGAAAGAGGTGCGAAACGACTGGAAATTGGAAAAACCTATTAATTCTTTTGTCTAATGACGGGGCTTACCAGGTTTCGTGATGTCAGTAGTCAGTAAGACAGTAGTCGGTGGCTTCCGTAGCTCCGTAACCTGGGTACTGCAGCGGCGCCGGTTCAAATCCGTCCATGGGAGTCGACCTTTTTTTCTGTGGTAGTCCTACGAAATGCAATCTTGACCCCTCACCATGGTGTTAGAATAACCTGTAGATTATCTCCCTCCCCCTTATGCCAGAAATTACTTGGTAGGGGTCATAAAAAAATTTTATTTTATAATTGAAAACCCCTCAGGTTTGTAAATCACTTCCAACGCACGTGTCCAGGTGATATTTATTTTATTATTAAGAATGAACTACTCTTCTATTATTCATTAATTAATTTTTCGACGAATTATCTTTTATGTATTATACGAAAATGAAATAACCTTTATGGAATCCATGAACTAAAGTAAACTAAAATAAAATGATAAAAATTACCTTGCTAAGTTCGTTAAATCGTTTTAGATTGAAGTACAAGCAATCATACCTGCAAATATAATAAAAGTCGTTAACATATCATAAATACATAATTTAATAGTGATAGTTAAATAAATAGAATTATAATAATAAAAATGTAATTTCTTTCTAATCTTATTTGAATATTTACCACATTAACTGTAACTAATATCAGTATTTTAGCATCAAATTCTATCAATCTTTATCTATGAAAAAAAAATATATAAAAGATTATATGATTTCGGAAGTTTTAAATATTTTTTTTAAGTATGAAAAAAATTGTCCTGTCACTCCTAATATCTAATTAAACTTTTAAGTGCAGATAGTTACACTGTTTTGATACCGTTTCAGGAAAAATATTGAAACGTTTTGAGGTATACAGATTGAAAATATACTTTCATACTAAACAAGGAAATCACAAATTCAGATTAAGTATTTAAACATTGTTTGGGTAGGTTATACAGGGTGTCCCTGTAAACAAGTTCATCTTTACAATTATACAATTTTTGGAACTGGGATTTGATTATTGTTGTTTTTCTTTTTACAGATTCTGAATGTGGATTTTTGTTATATTTCATATTTAACAATTTTTGATCCTATATATATATTAATAAATATGTAATGCTATATTCTGTAATCCTCTCCCTAAATGAAAATACTGTTGTGTGTGAATATGTTGTATTCTGTATTCGAGTATATATGATCAAGTATCATACATTTGGCTTACCTATACAGGGCTGTTGATAAATTCTTTAATTTTGGTAGGTATAGATGTATAAGATAGTGTTAAGTGAGATATTTCTAAGTATTCAAAATCTCGTTGGTTCCAAACGCAAAGAAGTAGCAAGCTTCTTTCTTATCTTCTTGATTAAAAGTAGACTTTCGCCCGAGCCTTGACAAAACCAGAATATTACTAGACTCCTAAGCAAAGGATGGACTAATCAAGGGAGGGCAAGAAGGGTCAGTGAATCTGAATAGAACCGGGCACTCCCCGATGGGCTGATTAGGGGTATCCTTCCAGGTCTTTGTGTTCAGGACACGTCCAGGCTAGTTCCAGGAGATAGTCGTCTCTCTCGTCCTCTGTCACATTCAGAGCACTTTCCAAGAAAAGTTGTGGGCTTGGCTTTAAAGGAGTACATGAAATCCCAAGTTGCCATTTAATTTAACAATCCTCTCCTTAATTCAACTTTTAAATGCCAAAGCATGGTGTAGTCTTTTTTTTCTGATATGATCTTAATAATTGTAAGTACAAAATAGAAAAAAAAAAGAAATAAAAAGAAGAAACCTGTACATTGTAACCCACGAAGAGTCTTGGGTTCTTGCTTGGTATGAAAAACTGTTCCTAGACCAACACTTGAGGAAGGACATTAGGTCCATATATCATACTCAACCACCAGGTTTTTCCCCAACTATGGATACACACTTAATGAAGGTTGGGCCTGTCCCTGGAAGGTCTTAAAACTCTGAAGTTAATACACACCTGATATAAGAGAATAAATAATTATATTCAACACCAGAACTCGAAACCAAGCCAAGGAGTTGGAGTCCAGTACCTTACTCACTATTTTATGAGCATATTAATGAAAGCCCGGATTTCGATCCATTTGTTAAACAACTGATGAAATATCTTACCAAAAATTGAGCTAAGGTGCAATTAACCAAATTTTATTTTGCATATTTGAAAATAAATACCTATAATTAGATGTCTGGATGATTTAAATATTTTCGAAAAATACAACATTGGAAATTAAAGTTTATATTAGAATCGTAGGTTCATTTTAATTCAAAAATCGACAAAATAATGCTTTACTTTCAATAATTGAAGTTTTTTTTTTGCAAGTTGCTCTAGGATTTAGCTATTATAATTTTTTTTTAGATCTAACGATTGATATTGAATTGGAAATAAATGGAGGTATGAAAAGAGCGTAGAAGAGATGAATGAAAGTCCATCAAGCACATGCTAACAAATAATTTCACTTTCATTAACATCCATCTCAGCCTTGATTTGACATCCAGATTGTTGTTAAATGGATATTTCAAATTATTAATTCAACTTAAAGGCACTGTAACTCGCATACCCAGGTAGTAAAAACTAGGAGTACTATGGACAAGGTTTTATGAAAAATTAGGGACTCTACATTCTTGGAAATGTAGGTTTATTTGAACATGTCAATGTACGACATGTCACAATCTCATAAGAGGAGATCATAACACAAAAAATAGCAATCCTTCCCCCCGGACCGGTCCCGCTAAAATCCCCGGGGAGCGAAGGTCCTATATCACTTTTGAAATATTTGCTTAAAACGGGAAGAGAAGACTTTAAGATTGTCAAATAGGGCAATATTTCGAATGCGCTTGAGATTAAAAAAACCCTCGCGTGTTTAAGCGGGGTGGGTACGGCAGAGAAGGATTGCATTTTTAGAAAATTTTAGAAATATATTGTGCATACTATAAAAAAAACTAATAGAGAACTTCATAAAATAGATAATAAGAGGTTACTACTTCTTACCGTGTTATCAGATACTTCAATAGCTTTCATGACTGAAATGAGTAACTTATAGCTTATGATATAGTAGAAGAGACGAGAATCAGAAAAATAGGGTAATAAAAATCTGTTGGGGCAAGCATTTTTTAAATGTATTACTTTTTGTATCTATTATTGTTATATCTATTAGTTTTTATATTCATTACTTGGCATATTTATTATTTTTTATAATATTTATATAGTCATACTTAGCAAAAAAAGATTACTATCATGTATTTTCAATTGATTATTAGTTATTTAAATATAAGTATAAAAAACAATTATTTTACGAGGTTTACTTTATAAGAGGTTATAGGTTTAGTGTGTATCAGTTGGGCAGCTCAATTTTTTCAATAAAGTGTTTTTCTCTTCTCTCAATTTTCATGCAAATTATTATATGGGCTACTAATTTATAGGCAATGTATAAGACCAATAGATGGAGTGGACTAACAGGAACGGATCGGAACATTGAAAAAAGCTCAGAAACATAAAATATTCTCTAATTTGTAAATGACTAATATAATTATTCAATTAATTCCATTTGACAAACAGTAACAAATGTCATATGTTACAGCTTAATTAATAAGCTAATTATCGCAATCCTCAAAATACCACAACAGACTGGACGTGGGCCCGGATATAGTTGGATTAAACCGCAGGGCAATTACTAAGGTTCAGATAGAACTTGTGCCGAAGCAGCAAAAACTCGAGGACTTCTAAGGGTACAAATCCCGCTTATCTATATTGCTCTTTTTGTCGCTTCGTAGATTGCTGCTATAAAGCGAATATCTTCTAAGCCAGGTCACGTTCGGCCTACAAAGAAACGACACTAGCAGAGGATTCGAACGGAAATGGTGTGTAAAAAATTACAACAAACTCAACTCAGGGAAGGGATGTTTATGAATGTTATCAAAAGTAATGTCAAGTATTTTACACAATAAAACAAACTCCATTCTGAGTAACTTCAAACAGTCCTATTAAAGTTAGGTCCAAGAGTCGTTAGTCATCGGTTGAAGAATAAAGTTTGAGCCGAACTTTATAATGAGAGTTGACAAGACAATTTCTAATATGAAATCCTCAAATTCTTTTTCCAGAATATGACTCACTAATTAAAAACAAATTATTCTGTTATTTT
>NW_027108555.1:0-364 GCF_000696795.3 Halyomorpha halys
ATATAAAATAACACTTTGTATAAAATATAACATTTACATAAAGAGCAAAAGGTAATGTGTAATATCATTCGATATACAAATCAATTGTAGAATTCCTTTTATCTTCCGTACCAAACTTATGATATCCTGTACTAGTTTAATGTTTCACATATCTCTGTTACCCCTAAAACGTCATTTAAATAAGTGGATGATCTGGAAACGTCCTATACGAAACGGTTTCTCGGTTCGATGGACTGGACAAACTTATTACCCTATACTTACAATTTATTTCAAAATAAAAAACATTTAAATCATTAAATTGGAAGATTATTGATTGACCGTATGTAAAGATGAAAGGAATATGGTCCGGGTGCGGTCAAAAAAA
>NW_027108555.1:4137-9172 GCF_000696795.3 Halyomorpha halys
TAAAATAGTATAATTCTACTATTTGAGTTTTTTTGACCGCACCCGGACCATATTCCTTTCATCTTAAATCATTAAAGGGTGTCAAGCATAAAGGAGGTAAGAACGGATGTTAAGCACTTATTTTAACGGTGTTAAGCATAGAATATCTACTAAACCACCATGTTTCCTTATAAATTGGACACAGTCTGAAGTTCTTTTTATTTCACAAAAAATATTATTCATAATAGCTTTTTGGATAATTTAATTTTCAGTCATAATGACATAAATAATATGTTAAGTCTTGGACAGGAATAGATATACGCTCCATACTCACCACTTTCTTATGCAACTACCATCGGACAGTAGCATAATAGCTATATTTCACAAAATAATATCTTGTAAAAATTTGTAAATAAGTAAAAATAAATCCCCCACGACAAAATGATTATATAAATCTAAATATAAGAAGATGGTCAGAGTTGCGGTAAAAAGAGAACAAATAGTTCTTAACTATTTAATTTCCGACGTTTCAATCCACTTTGCAGGGTTTCAATCAGGGCTGTTAAGAAAAAAAACCAATGCTTTTTTGACCGCTACCTGACCATCTTCTTATATTTAAGTTATACGGTCAACTATAAATATAATATAATTATATAAATCAATTAATTAATTTGTTTGCTAAACGAAGAAGGTATTTTTGCAATCACAACAATCATATTAAATGATATCATCCGAAATATGTTAGGAGAAGTGCATAGTTAGCATAGGCAGGAAAATAGACAGCACCTGGTATCGATTTGACATGAATATATGGGTCCCATATCTATCCTGAAGCACTTATTACCCAGAAATGATCTTGGGATTGTAAGAAAAAGAATTTAACAACACGCACTAAAATCCCCCAAAATTAAAAAATATTCTTGAGTTTAGTAAAATATTGGATATATACATACATATATATATATATATATAACGTAGGACGTTGGGTAGCTCAGTGAGGCACGCACATGGGTTCGAGTTCAGCTGTGCCAGACATTATTTACTCAGTCACATTAGTCAAGAACTAGAATAATATTCAACATTCATAAAGTGGGTACTCATAAATTTTGTAAAAAACCTGGTGTTTAGGTGTGAGAAACATAGATTTTTTTTTCATTGTATATAACACTTATAATATTAGTTCTGCTACCAGAGCTGCGAGTTAATGGCATTTTAATAATAATTTAAAGGGGCATTCCTAAAGTCATTTTAACATATATTAGTTATTTAAGTAAGTCTCATTAGAAATAAATCAATATATTTTTGACGAATCGTTATTTTGTAGATACAGTAGATATCCATAATATCTAAAGCAATAATATTAGTGTTAATGTGATGCAAGAAGGATTGTTTATGTTGACGTTCGTAGAAGAGAACCGAGATGAGAATTTCCTCGACTACTATATTTAATAATTAATTCCATCTGTTATTCACTTGGCATATTCAACAAGGCACAATCAGAGCTATTCTTCTGCATAATTTAGTCGATCTTTCTTATTTACATTCCATGCTAAGATTTATAATATTCATCAGAGACCTTTCTCTGGGTCTTTTTCTGATGATTATTTTATTGTTAGCGTTTCAAATCACAAGTAGAGGCATGTTGCCATCTGGCATTTTTCTACATTTGTAGCTAATATATTAAAGTGTATATATGTAATCGTTATTAAGTCATGGCCTTATAGCCTTTTTCTTATTATTCTTTTTGGATCACTATGATGTTACCTCTAAATATTAGCATACCTAGCAATTTCTTCCAAAGTCTGAACAAACTGGTTTATGTACTTGTTTTTTGCTTTGTAATTTTAGAAATAATGAGATCGATTTGGCCCAAACTGTGTTGGTTTTCAAGAACTATGTTAATATGAATGTACAAATAAAGGCTTGACAAAAATACTAGTTAGTCAACACGCAAGAAATTTGTTATAATCATAATCATAATCTTTATTCTTATGCTATAACGAAATATTAATCTATCTAGTCGATTTAATTTGATATAGATTGATGCTGCTACATGTGTACACCGGGTTATATGAAACTTTTGTCTGTTTTCGACCACAAAAATACGAATTTGATATTAGGAGAGCGAAGATAATCAATCATTTTTGCACTAATTTATTATTATTTATAAAATTTAGAAAAACCAAAACTTAATTCATAAGAAAATAATGAATTAAGTAAAGATAGTATCATCTTAACTTGCAAACTAAATGTTGCAAATTATTATTTGCATAACATTTTACGATTCGAGGACTATCTATTGCGGTCGAAAGTCATTATTTATTTTACTTTTTTAATATTATGAATAAAAATTTTGGAATAAAGATAAAAAAAACACACACAAAAAAAACACTAATAACTAGATTATCTTCTAGTAGAAATATATTTGAAACATCAGAAACATTAATTGTTAGAAAATGACTGCATGCATATAACTGTATAAATATGTACATATGTCGTGCAAAAAAGAAAAAGATCTTACAACCCTATTCGATAGAACAATACTGGCCAATGGAATCGAAAATAGAAAGCCCTAGGAATGTAGGCGGTTATAAGTAAATTGTTGATAAGGTCTTAATTACCCGCCTTCAGCGGACTATGTTTTTGCCAATTTTATAATGCCGTGAGGCAAAACAAGAAAATTGTAACAAATGTATTATATATTATCATATTATTCGTATTGTATTTATATTTTTATCAATAAAGAGGCTTTTGAAAAAAAAAAAGGTCTTAATTAATGTAACCGCCACAGCCACCTTGACCAACCAGTAGAAAAGTGTCTCCTGTCGACTTAGTTTCAAACGAGAATATCGAACGAACTTATAAATGACTTAGTAATTCGATTAGCTATGGTTATTCATTTTTCATAAACAGCATTAGGGTTCTAATCGCTTGATTATTATGAATCGCAGACATTTTTATAAAATACAGTGACAAGATATTTAGATGAACAGAAGAACAACAAAAGGTTCGACAACCCACCAAGTATTATGATACATTAGTCTTAATGTACAGGGTCACTTCCGGCTCACGTGCGATCTCAGTTCATTTCAAAGGGTTCAACTACACACATCTTCGGACTATAAATATCACGTACACTAGCCTTTGTCCAACAGAAATAATTATACTTCCATTCCTGATTAATTTTATATAAACTGATTTTTATTCCAAATTAAAGTAAGGGCTTCGACTTATTGTATTCTCACCATACATAGTAGGAGAGATTATGCCAAGGTCTACCAAAATTAAGAAGGCATCAAGACATTCTAGGGAGAATAACAATAAAAATGAAAAAGTGTTAATAAAATGGATTGAATTGTGTTTGAATATAGTTTTTTGTTTCAACGTTCTGGAGGGTTTTTATTTTTTCTCTGTACGGATTATAGAATTATTTTTACAGAACTTTAAATTCAGATGCATAAAAAATATATTTGTCTGTAAATCATCAACAGCATGCATTGTAAATCGATAGGAAATAAAAAAAAAATATTAATTCTTGTTATCCAAGTGTTTGTTGATAAAATTTACTCAATGCGGTTAAATATCAGCAAAAATAGAATTAAAGTTAATTTCATCATTGTTTATTTCAATTATTTTTGAATTTGTAAACTTAAAAAATGTTCAATCCAAAAATATTAAATCTATAGGTATAACAGAAATGGGTACATTGATATATCCTTTTTTTTTTTTTTTTTTAACACCAACTAATTAAATTCGTTACAATTGTTTTTAAAAAATATCAAATTTTAAAACTTATTAAAGATATATTTGCGATTTTAAAATATTCTAGTCTGGTGAAACTATAAAATACAATCACTGTTTTGAAATTCATTGCAATGAGGAGATCATTCCATCGGATTAGACTGGGCTTCAAACTCGCCTGCGAACACCGCTTAGTTAAGCTACAGACGTATCTTAGCGGAAGATCATTCGTTGTACGAGTCTGCGAGGACTATGCGACTCCAGTCCCTACCACCTAAGGCTCGGTACTGGGTCCAATCCAATATGTAGTCTTCACGCCACCTGTGGTCGCTTTGGAGTACAAGGAAGCAGTGGTGGCAGCCTATGATAATGAAATTGGTATCAACACCACCAGCACCAGACCTTATCGGTTACTCCAACTAGCACAGATAGCATCAGTCACCATCATAGATGTCCTCGTCCAACGATATTCTATGGTGTACCTCTTCTGCGGAATCTCTTTAAAACAACACTGCACAAACTCCTGAGCTACTAGAACTCCATTCTGTGGTGGATTGTAAGAGAAACCATACTGCACAGGGCCAAGAACAGTGCCATCCACCAAGAATTCCAGCTTTCTTCTGTTCCGGAGTTCAGAGGCTGACGGCACATCAAATCCTTTGATGTGCTGAAGGCCTGTGCAAACCCCCTATTCCAGGAGGTGGGCCCTCCACCAAGACCTGGGAGATGGCAAGGCACTGTCCTCATATTCAACCTGTTCACCGAGGGAACGGGTCAGACACAGTCTAAACCTAAACATCTATTCATCACTAGTAGAGAGGTCCCTTCCCACACATGACAACGCAAACGGCGAGTAAACGCCACAATACTACCCCGCACATAGCGGATCCCACAACCTACCTTAAAATGCCCTATAGGCAATAAAAGGATATTTTTCCAAAACTGCATCAACTGTTCGATCTACCCACAGTACCAGAGTTCATTGGTCGGAGACATGTCAAGCTCTTTGACTCCCTTTAATGTTGGACCAATCCCCTTTTTCAAACAAAGACTCCAGCGCCACCTCCAGTGGGCTGGTAGGAATAAGAACACAGTAACAAATGACAGAGACATATATTTAGTTTTAATTGTTAGTTAAGTTTTTAGTTTTAGTGCATGATAATGAAACGGGGTGTGCCCCAACTCCTCACACATCTCAGAACTGAACCTAAGTATTGATATGGGGGGTTAATGGGCAGGGTAACAGGAGGACTAGAGAGGGAGATGGGTGCGGGTGTCTCCCCCACTCTTTGTGGATGAATCAGGCCAGAGTGCC
>NW_027108555.1:15557-54019 GCF_000696795.3 Halyomorpha halys
AAAAAAAAAAAAAAAAAAAAAAAAAAAGTATTGATATTGTATAAACTCAGTCATTCCTTTTAATAGAGCTCTACTAAGACAAATTAACAATTATGTTTCGTAATATATATTTGTTATATTTTAATAGTTAAGGGTTAGGAAAAAAATAGATATTTATTTCTTTTATTGTATACATATCAATATTTTGTATTATGTATTGGAACTTGTTTGAGATAATAAAGTTAAATGGAGGGTGAGAAAAAAAAGAAATGCATTCTGCGAAAAAATCTTGAATAATATAAAAAATTCTGCTATGGAAAATTCATCTCGACAATGTTTTCTTTTCAATAGCTCATTTTTTTTTTCAAACGATAGTGGTTTATGAAGTCCTCAAAAATAGGTAGTAATGAAAAATACATAACAATATATTTTAAAATCCGTTTTTTCTCGAGACCCTAAAAAGTATAGATAGATCATGTGAGATTTTATTTTGACAATAGATCGCTATGCACTCTCTACATTAGTAAATAGAGGAGGAAATAGATTGCATATCTTTTGGGAAGCCTTATGTGGTAAAAATTGTTCTTGTTATTTTATACCACTTTATTCCTCTATTGCCCATTTTAGAGCTTCATGATTTACTTAGGAATTATAGTTCTTCGTTTAGGTTAAAACCTTAAATTCTGCTTCGTAGATGCAGAATAAGAATTCCACAGTGTTAAACTTTGTGCTAAACATAAATCAATAAAATGGATAATAGTGAGTATAAAATTAATAATATAAACATAAGCATTGTATAAAATAAAAACTCAAATGCTATAAAATAAAAAGGATTTATATCTGATAAAATATTGTTTGGAAAAATAAAAATAAAGTGTTACCTAATAAGAACACTTAGTAATAATCGATTTCATGATGACTTGAGCGTTGACTGGAATAAACTAATCCGTCTTGCTATCAATAGAGACACTGGCCTGATAAGTTATCAGACTTGTTTTACTTCCTCGATCGAATATTATCATCGATTATATTATAAAAATTTGTTTATTTTTGTTCTGTTTCAACTTCATATATTTAATAGGTCCAAAATAAACACCTCTTTATCTCCGTGTAGCAATCTTCATGGGACTGACAGAATCAGATTGAGCCGAACGGAAAAAACTTGTATTTTAGGGTTTTAGGAGAGTTAAGCTTTGAATAAGCTGGTTTATTCAAAAGGATGCGATGGGTATCCAATGTGAAGAGATAAAACTTATCGCAATATTAACAACATTAAAGTTCACAGAATACTGCATAAATTGGCTATAACTAAAAATTAGAGTTTAATACTCTGAAAATGCAAGATTATCAACACACTTAATCGAATAAAGATGATAAAAATACTAGTATAATAACTAAAGTAACTAGATCCGTTTACTAAAAGGCCAACAACCCTTCCACACTCCACAGCTCATGGCTACTTCAGTAATGAATCTTCATTTCTCTCTCTAAGTAACATATAAATGATCAATGCACTGAATCAGCACGAATTCTTAAATTAATGTTGAACTAATATGATGAAATGTATAAACGTTTATGACCCAAAGAAAAAAACACGGAATTCTCACATTTATATCATCTTGTTGGTAAAATCACCTAAATACGGACTCCTAAAATCTGTTTATCGCGGCTTGAAAGATTATAAAAAAAAAGTATTTTTTCAACTCTGTGCTGTTGTTTTTTTGTCATTGCAATATCGCATGTACATCATCTGTATATTTTACCATTAAAATTTAAATTTATTTATCATATTTAGAGAGAGTATAATATGGAAATTTTATACTCTTTCTAATCATGATAGATAAATTTGCTACAAATGTAATATATATAATACTGCATACAAAACTCAGTTTCCTCAGTGGATTTTCAAGGAACTTTTTTTGTTTCTAAGAACAGAGATGAATACACTAAAAAAAAAGTGCGAAATGTTTAAACGAAACTGACGTGATATTTATATTCATTAAATTAGCCAAATTTCTCAAACCACCAAGGTTGTGTTAACTTTATGTACACACATATACATAATGTAAACAATTAATCTTCAATCATCATTAAGACACAATTTATAATATAAACCGACTTAATTAATTTAGAATTAAAATTGGTCAAATCAATTTCAAGAACCTTTTGTAGTACCTACTTGTAAAACTACATCTAAATCCAAGTTTGACCGGTGCATATTGAAGGAAATTTTATACTCATTAAAATAGTGATAAGCTTTTGATAGGAGTTAGTATTTAATATACTTTTTTATGAAAAACCAAAATAAATGTAAACTTTCTCTGGAGTTTTGTTTCCAGAAAGTTTCCTTGGAGTTTTCCAGGCCACCAAACTTAGCTTAGTAAAATGTTACCTAACAATAAAAAAAAAAACTAATTGAATGATAATTTCTTATATATGCATTTTCTGTAAATGTATTATCTTTAGCTTTATTTTAGCTTTAGCTTTATAATTTTTGTAAACATTAGTTAAATAGTTAACTGCTTGAACCGTACAAGAATTTCGAACAGATTGTAGGTTCAACACAAGGGGTTTTAATTAAATTCAGTAATGTTTGTACTCACTAAGATTTAATCTATTTATGTTGTAACCTGTGTATACAAAAAAACATACATAACGATATTTGATAAATGGTACATGGGGGCATATAGCTAGTTTAAGTGTGTGTCGATTTGGTGAGCGATACTTCTTGCTTCAATTTGAAAACGGTAAATTTTGGGAATTCAAAACGCAAGGCTTATTCTCCTATTCTCCGTGTTGTTAATTTAAATAAAGGTTTCCACCACTGGTTTTACAAAAAACAGACACTAAAATGATATAGTGACTCTCATCATAATGTAAATCTAAAAGAGTGACTCTCGTCTGCTCATTCATAAAATACGGATTTTCCCGTTCCGCTTGGAGTGAAAGGATTGTCTGCAAGCTCAAAATCTAACTTACACCATTTTAAAGACGCAATGTGGCCCCAGAACTGAAGTGTTGTTAATTGTTTTTTGTTATGTCTCAAAATTTAAGACTGAGAGTGTAATTAGCTAGTGCTCTGTGAAATTTCGAAACCAACCGTTCAACACTAAATACTCACGCAAAAGCTACTAAATTATTAATTAACTAAGATCGATTAAATTGAAAATAAGTTATAGTCAAAGGATTAACCTGGAATCCTCACACAAGAGTGAAAAGACAGGAAACTGCACGTCGATTTCGATTATTACAGCACTTACTAGACAAACGGTCTAAACTTCCAACACATTACAAAACTGATCTACATGACTGTAATAAGGCCAATGTGTGCATATGGAGTTGAGCTTCGGGGCTCCACTAAATCTTCGAATTCCTCTCGTATCCAATCCTTACAATCCAAAATCCTTCGTAAAATCCTCAATGCTCCTTACTTCGTTACAAATAAAATCATACATAAAGCCCTTAATGTTCCCTATGTAACCGATCTAGCCCGAACCAAATTTCACTCCTTCCATTACAAACTCCCTAACCACTCAAATCCCCTAGTTTCTAACCTTGCATCCTCTTCCATTTCTGAGATTCATCCGAGGCGCCTGAAAAGAAGATGGCCACGAGACCAGCTAATGTAAAATGTCATTAGAGTGCTACCAATGGGTAGTTGATCTACACGCCTCTAACACTCCATTTTAACTAAGATCATATTTACTAAATGTATTATGTAATATACAGTTGTAAATTTCAATAAAGAGATAAAAAAAAAGTTATAGTCATTATTTGCTAGAATATGTAGCCTATATTGTTCTACACTGTCACAATGCTTAGCAAAATTTCACTATTTACTGCTTTAACTTTTGACAAAACTAAGAATTGGATTATGAATTAACTTATTTTTTTTTTAAAAACTATAAATATGTTTTATATTTGAATATTGGAATGATAAATAAAAATTACTCAAGCCTTTGCTAACTGAATGGCGCTCTCAAACGCAATGTAATATTCAGGAGCAATTGAGAAACAGGCAAAAGAAGTTGTCTTCACGAATAGCTGTTTTCACTAAGCAAACTCAATTTTCAATCCGTTTGATAAGGCAGATTTTAATATCAATATTAGCTATAAGCTCGGAATCTTTTTAATATCCGGAACAAACAAAATTTCCCAATTCAGGAACGGTGAGAGACATCGCACAGTAATTATTTTTAATATGACTGAAGAGCATAAACATTAATGAACATTCTTTACTATTAATTAAAAATAAATATATGCTAATGATCATGAAAGTTTCTTTATGGGTTATAAAAAATATATAACGGTTATAAAACATTCTGGTTCAATAACCTGTACATAAAAAAATATTAAAAAAACTTATCACAATTAAAAAAATCTAATTAAAATAAAAAGTAATTATAATTATAAGTACTAATTATCATCAATTAATTACAGTAAGAAACATTCTTCTTGTACTAAACAGTCTTATTGAAAACAAAAGTTATACTTTTCCAACAACCCTAAATGAATTTAACATCACAAGTTGAAGTTTGAGATAGTAACAGTTTGCTAACTCGACCACCAGGAATAAATATTTACCAACTCAGGTGAGAATCGAAACCTTGCCATTTCAAAGAGTGCGTTTAGAAACCGTCACATGAACGCACTAGGCAGACAGAACCTCCGTGAATCGGTGGATTATAGCTATTAATAATATAGATTGCGGGAAGGTAGTCTGGATGGCGGTCAATAAAGGTATCAAGATAGTAAAAGAAAACTATTTATTGTTAGGCAATGTTTCGCCCCACTTTGCAGGAGTAAATGAAAAACAAGATGCAAAAGTTGTAAGAATTGGCAAAACATTAAAATAAATATAGCGAGGAAATATGACGATAAGAAAAATAAACAAAAACAAATTATTTGTTTATTTATTTTATCCCAGTCTCTGAAGGTTTTTGATATATTCGGGTACAATCCCTAAGTTGTTGATGTGGTACGTGAAATATGGCCATTATTGGAAAATATGGCTAATTGTCAAATTGTTGATACAATACTGGGAGTTCGGAGGAGTTTGTTTTAAGATAAGATAGGAGTGGGTGAGTCTCGTGTGATCTATTCTTAGTCTCTGCTCAGTACGGCCCCTCGAATGCTTGTTGCTGGAGGTACTCCAGAGCTTGACGTCTTTGCAGCTCATTCCCTGCGATTCCTACATGATTTGGAACCCATATAAATGCAACTAACATACCCAGATTGCGAAAAAATGTAACATAATCCAAGTAAAATTGGATACAGGAAATTTTCGGATATCAAAGCTTTTTGATGAACTTAATGAGTCTGTATTTATTGTTATATTGTTTTGGTTCAAAGACAAACAGAAGTGAAGTACTTCTGCCATTGCATTGAGTTCGGTAGTGAATATGTTCAATAGTTTGTGGAGTTTAGTTTTGTTAGTTGAGTCATTCGTTACAAAGGATAATGCTGATTGGTCTGATTTTGATCTGTCAGTGTAAATTATAAATGATTTCTGCATATTTAGAAGAAAACGAGAAAAGTGGGCTTTATATTTAGCTGGTTCGATATTATTTTTAGAATATTTTGATAGGTCTAGAATTGTTTTAGGACGTTGGAGGGTCCATGGTGGATGATTGTTTTGGAATTTATCAATTGTTATCGTTTTGCTAAAAGAGATAACCGATGAGATTCAAAATCTTTTTTCCATAACAAAACTAATATAATATAATCATTTAGTTATAATATAAAAAATCTTGAAAATTTATTTGTAAAAAATCACAAAACAAAGTTTGGTGTTTTTTCGATAGATCTACTCACAAGCATTTTTTAAAATATACATATAGATCATTGAAATAATAAATTCAGTTATTATGTAGGTAAAACTATACTTGTACTTAGATTTTTGTATTTATTTGTTCAATATTATTTAGATTTCATAGTTAATTTTGTCTGTGTAGCAGCTGTCAATTAAATTTAAAAAAACAAATATAGAAATCAAATGTTATTGTAATTGGACATATTGATAATGTGACCAGGATGGTTGAATAACCTGGATAATAATCTTATTATAATCATTGTGTGATAGTAATAAACCTGGATGTGGAACATTAAATAAAAAATTCCTGTAGACACACCCTCCATAACTAAACATGTTCAAAATCCAAATCAACATTCCCCATCTGCTTTTTTGTCATTCCCTCAAGCGTTTACCTCTCACTTGATTACTCCTTTACAGATTCACCTTTATTAATCCCAACTATTCCATAAGCCCATCAGTGGTCCTTAATATCATAATATTAAGCTGGAATAAATTTTAAAAATGCAATAAATATTATTAATTTATTTATTTTGGATGAAATAAAGAACGGTCAAAGTAATTTTTTTTTTCGAAGCGGAGTAGGAAGGTGTTCCCCCATCTTGGAAGGAGTTGCGGTGAGCCTTAATAGACCTTGCTCAGCCTTGAGCTCGTACTCTTCCCAACTTCCTGTACAGTTCATGATTCGTGTTTTCTCATTTCTTTTTTATATGAACTCCTTTATTTTTGGACTTCGACAATTATGCTCTTTTTTTATTCATGAAAATAACACTTCCAAATGTCCATTGACACTCAAGGGCTAAGGAAAGGAAGATTAGTTCATATTGTTAGATCGTTTAATTTTTATCTCATTTTATAAAACTTGTATAGAAGATGGTCGACCAAGTGCGCTGTTATAAAACAAACGTTTTACTTATTAGGTTTACTGATTCGTACATATGCCCCATTCTCTACTAAAAAGGATCAGTTATTTACCTTTTGAGTCAGCACAGCGAGAGGAAGTCGATACCTGTCATCTAATTAAGGTAGTAATAATAATAATGTTAGCTATCATCAACATTATTGTTAATTAAAGTCACAACTATTCAAACAAACTGCACATCTCCCCTAAGGCATACTGACAGATTTTGTTTGAAGGTGTTTAGATAACAGTTGAATAAAATTAAATCTATTTCGAGGATTTTTGCTGTGATATGTACTCCTTAATGTAGATTTTCTATTTATCTGTCACTATGTCCCCTGAATTGGTGAAAATGTTGTCTGGTATTTGAGAGCTTTTGTTTTTCGAATCTTCCAAATATATAATAGCAAATATTTTAAATCAAAACAAAAATAATAAAATGATTAGCTGTTAGTGAAGGTGATCATACGACCAAATTTCAAGGCAACAAAATGTGTCCAATTTTAGATAGATCGGCACCTCAGAGTCTACAGAGACAGACAGGAGAGGAAGGCCACTCTGATGCCGCACAGGCCACTCTATATATAGAGCACCTATTGGACTCAGTTCAACACTATAGCAAACAATGAGATATTTCATGCATCTTCTGTGTATGTAGGTTATGGATATGAAAGACCAAATATTAATATTTGCATACCATTTTTTCAGCGAAACTCATTTATACTTAAAAATATTGAGTGT
The DNA here is from genome assembly GCF_000696795.3 of Halyomorpha halys. NCBI lineage: Eukaryota > Metazoa > Arthropoda > Insecta > Hemiptera > Pentatomidae > Halyomorpha > Halyomorpha halys. Next base: position 22,991 of record NW_027108555.1, read on the forward strand.
ATAAAATTACTTCAAACCAATGCTTTTGAATGGTTCTCTGATAATACTCGTATGTAGTGAAATTACAAAAATAAATGTACTAAAAATTTCTTTTTTTTTTAATTTTCTAACCTCTCTTTATTGCTTTCAATATTTACAGTTACATTATATATATATATATATATATATTTTCTTTTGCCGTATGGCATTATAAGGTAAGTCTATAGGGTCCTCTGAAGGCGGGTTATCAGATGGAAGACAGCCAGCCTGGTCTTATGGAGATATAGGTGCCCACTGGATTATTGTCGTAGTCCCCAAGGACCACAAACCGATTCCTTGTCTGGGCATGTTGCAATAGCAGTCTCACCGATGTGAGGCTGTACCTCGGACGCTTATAGATACAGGTGAACGTAAACCGGTGTTTAAACCGTACGTCCACTGTGACCATATGAGTGCCTTCGGTTAGTTCTACTGGTTTCGGGATAAGCCTGGACGGAACGTCTCGTCAGACCAGGATGGCTAAGCTTTCAGCAGAGTCGGGTGAGCAGGGCTCTCAATATGCATATATCTAGGGAAGTGCAGTCGGAGAGATGCGGAGAGCATGGTATCAGTCAGCGCAACCACTGATGGTCTATGCTGCTGCAGGAGGATTTCTACTTCGGCCAACTTCGATGGAAGTCGAGGATGATGTGCTCAGTCATGGCGCTGCTCAATGATCTTGGTCATGATGTTGAGGAGGGTCATCACCAGCGTCATCATCCGATCCATCCTTGAGCACATTTTCTCAACGAGGGATGTAATCGGTTTCCTGGGTCGAAGTTAGCTATACTTGTACAGGCGACTGAGTCAGAGATTGAATCTTGGGCTGAGCTGATGATGTTCGGAGTATATCGTTGAATGCAATACAATTCTTGTATGATACGAGATGCTTTTTGTCGCAGTGTTTACAATGAGGAGGACCTGTATTTTTCGGACAGTGTTCGTATTAATGTTCCTCACCACACCAGGGGCAGGCGACAACTCGACCGCTGTATTTCATGTCGTGTTCGAACTCTAGGCAGTTGCGGGACTGCACTGGACCACCATCCTCCTTAAATTTAAACATGTGGAAGCGTACATAATCGATGGCCTTCAGAGTCTGTATATTTTCCATTCGAACAGACGCATCTGTTATAATTTGAATGTCCTCGGTAGAGTAGACTCTTATTAAAAGCCGTTGTAATTAAAATGGTAACCAGTTAAAATTTTGAAAAATATAATTTTTACATACCGCACACTAGAGGTATATTAAATGCCCTTGAAAAGTATTAAACTGTTACAACAAGAAACCATACATATTATTATTCTACAAAAACCGAAAATATTCCATCATTATTCATTTAGTGGTAAATAAAGTATGAGTAAAGTATTAAAGTATCCCTCTGACAAAACAATTATTAGCACCTTTTTAAAGCATTTAAATTTAAAGGGCTGAAATTGGAGCCCTAATAAAACTTGTTACGTTCAGTAGTTCTCAGGATAAATATCTGTAGTTTTTCAAAAAACCAATATTTTATTCCCAAATCAAAGTTATCATTTTATAGATTCAATTTAGTGGATATCATGATAGCTGCTACTACAACGAAGATAATCATTATAAAAGATTTTATAGTCCATTTAACTATCTTACATAGGAGTAATAATCGACAACTGTACATTTATAAGCAATAATTTTTTTTTTCAGAAATTAACATATTGTGAAATTATTTTGGTAAATATTCAGCAACTCTCAGGAAGATAATCATTATAAAGTATTTTAAAGTCAATTTAATGAGTTTCAATTTGAGTGCGCTAATTATATTCTTACAGAAAATAAAGCAAAATATGTATAAGGAAATAATTTGATTTGAGTGAATTTTTTAAAAATTCATTTGGCTGTCATTTTTTTTATTCAACGATTTTTAAATGCTAGACAAGGCTCTGAAACATACAACAATATACACATTCAAACCTTTTCATAAGTACCTGTTTTTGTTTCTAACTCCAGTACTATAACGCTAAAATCTCATATTTACAAGAAGAACAAAAAACATCAAATTTTCATAATCAGGTTTTTTTTTTTTTCTTAAAGCGTATACTCTTATGGTCTTTGTGGAATTTCAAAACTCAATTCGTTGTGTTCAAATAGGCTTAGACTGAAATAGTAAGATATGTGAGATTTTTGTTGTAAATTGGAAGTTAGGATCGTTTGTCAAGAGTTTTAGTAGTCGGTATCTTGACGTTTCAGTTTTGTAGGGTAATTAATAATAAAGGAGTAGCTTCTAAAGATGAAGTATTTGATAGTGAACTTGAGATGTGATAGGGATATTAGAAAGTGTTACAACAGAGTTCATTTCCTCTGACCGACTCCACACGGTCTTTTGTAATAAAAGGAATTATAACACGTTGGAAATTGGTTTAGAAGTAATATACCCCGCTGATCAAAAGAGTTTCGTACCATTTTCTAGTTCTAAAATTTTTAAAAATAAATAAAGAAACTAAAATGTCATTTAATCAGCTTGGCATAGTTCCTAACAGAACAGTGGTTCTAAAATTTGACCAACAGTTGAGGTTTATAGTATCAATCAAGTGAAGCTATTCATCATAGAACAATACATACACCTTGAAGTATCAAGTATGAGGTATGAAATCCGTTGAAGACAACACAGTAGGTGTTAGCTCGATAGGCTTGGAATAGCCAACTTGCTTATTATGACTTAAGCATCGACTTCAGACCGAGCTACCAACAGAAGAAGTGAATAAACGCGAATAAAGGCCTGACTGAAGGTGATAGAGGCAGTGGCAACCGGTTCAGCCTCTTCGGCTAATTACAGACGATGTATCGAAGCATTAATCATCCAATCGATTGCCGTCTTTTCCCAGGCCTCGAGCAATCGAGAGGTAGGTTCCTTGGATTGGAAAGCAATGGCGGGTGAAATTCAAACAAGTTCTAGAGACCGCTTCCGGGCTCGCTTTCTATTGTAGGTTTAGTCTAAGGCATCATTTAGTTCGGATCATTGACTCTTTCCCAGACCGCACGCCCGGCCAAAGATATATTTTTAGCAAATTATTCCAACAAAATTGCACCTCTGTTTAAACTGCAGTAACATAGTTAAAAATTTGTCATCACACAGTTTCATCGGCCTACAAGAGTAACATAAATTCAGATAGAATGATAATATGGTTTGGTTGCCTCAAGAATGATTAGTTTATATTGAAAAATATAAACAAAAGCAAAAAAAAATAAACAAATATGAAAATTAAAATGAATTTTTAACACGATCATACTTATGTACAACATTTACATCCTGCCTAGAGTGCTGCACGATATCCCAGTACTTCATTCAATCCCATCTCTTTTTCATATCCAGTGGAGGCTGAGCGAGGATGCCAAAGTATTATATGTTACTTTAACTAGAACTCCAACAAATAATTTATCAAAAATAAAATATAGGATCCACTGCTGTTTTAACCTCTCAGGGTGATAGTGGAGAAGAGTAAAACCACTCCGAGATTGTTATCGAATCCGAAGATGACGTAGATAATAATTCATTCATAATAACTCCAATTAACTTTCTTATTTCGTAAAAGTAATTGTATCTGTTTTTCCTAATTATTCCTGATTATGTCAACATTACGTACTCTTAATCTAAATAATGTATTTATTAAATTAATTGTAGTGTTACTTTACGAAATAACTATTTCTGAAATAATTATTCGTTGAATTCGTTGTTTCCGGAAATTTTTCAATTTTGTGGTTTTGTTGGCTGGTCTGATCGCCTAATGAAGCGATATTCTCTTCCAAATTAGTTATGTTAAAATATTGAAATTGAGGCATAAGTTGGGAAGTTTTTCATTACAGTAAAGAAATTTGATTTTTTATGGGGGAGGGGGAAAACATGATTCTATAGGAGATATTGATGGTAATAAACTACATTTTTGTGTAATTCAAAATGTACTCCCTTTCCACTCTGACCTTAATTTCTGACATTTTCTCGTGAAACATCAAAAGGCAAATAAAGATTAAAAAATCACCTAAAAAAAAACTTTTAGGTGAGGCAATTAATTCACACACAGATTTTTTAATAGAAGTTTCTTACAGCAATGATAAACATAATGCAGATAATAAATGATATAGTTCATATGTTTCAATACCCCACACTTTTTAAACATTTAAACGCGCCAGAAACCTTATTCATATCAAAAGTAATATCCGTCTAAACTATATTTTTGAGATACTGGAAGATTATTGATTGACCGTGTGTATAGATGAATGTATTATGGTCCGGGTGTGGTAAAAAAAACAACTCAAATAGTAAATAATTATACTATTTTATAGAGCCAACGTTTCGGCCCACGTTGCAGGGCTTCGTCAGGGCTATTTTGACCGTTTTGAGTTTTTTTGACCGCACCCGGACCATAATCCATTCATATATTTTTGAGAGTTTGTTGGCTGAATTAATTAGGAGACCGATGCCTTATCTATTAGGCCACAGGGGCTATTAATAATTGTTTCCCTTATGTAGGTATTATACGAATTTAAAAATAAAGGCGGTTACAAAAAAAAAACTAACTAAATTAGATTTTTTTTTTCATTAATGACGAATAAAGTTATATGAAAACAATGTGGCAATTTCTTTCAAAATAATAATTTATTAAAGATCAGTTAGTACCTAATAACAAAAAATCAGGCAAAAAACAATATAAAAACAAACAAATTAGAATTTTTCCATTATGTTGGTTATTTTCGGAGATAAGCATGCTAAAGTAGCCTTTCTGTAGGTTTTTTTTTTTAATTAATATAATTTAACTTGAAATTATCCATTTGTTTATGTTCATAATATTTCTTTAGGTAAGTTTACTTTTAATTAATATTTAGTCAGTATCAAATATTTTTTAGAATTATTAGGATGAAACGTAATTTTGAAACCTTTCCACATATCTTTCGTCGATCTCATCGAGTGAATTGGAGGCTAAGTGGCTAAAACAGCTGCGATAGGTTATTGCATAAGACAGGAACAGAGGAGATTGCGAGGGTGAAAGCTGAAATAATCGACCTTTCTTTGGGATCACTTTCAGCCCCGAGTGGACAACGGGTACTGTCACCACGAAGGACATGCCATGACCTACAGGGAGGGCACTGGCCTCATATTCCATAACGAGTCTTGGGCTATCATTGCTTTACCAATACGAATCTCATTTACTTTAAAAAATAATTACACCTAGTCGATGAATATCGCATATATTTGAAATAAAATCCTCAATTACAGTTCATTAAATAAATAGAATTCCAAATCTTTCCTCTCTTGAACATCTTAACTAGGGGAAACTGGGACAAGAAAAAAAAGTCTCATCCAGCTTCTTTTTAGTTGATATATTCTCTATGATTTTATTTATGTGGCCTGCGATTTATGATGCATTCGTCATAAAATCACTATGGATCGATTAATCAATTTAACATAGTGATTTTGCAATAGATAATATTTTTGAGATAATTCCTTTAGACACTGTCAGAACTTCAAAGTAGACTACATTTGAGGAAAGTAATACAAAAGGTTTATTCCACTGTATTGAGTTATTCATGATAAATACGGATAGGCAGATTGATATGTTATGAGATTTAGACTAAAAAAGTAATAAAATTTATTTTAAAAAGTGAGAGGTTTCAAAACTCCAAGGTAACGTAAGTTTGGACCTTTAATTTAAATACTAAAAATGAACTGTATTTGATCGTGCACGAATAAGCATTGGCCACACCTAATTCAAACGATGGCTGCAATGGCCATATTCATGTGTAGTTATTTCGCTTTTCCCCGTGGCTAACCCTCAAACACCGAATATAAAAATATATTTAAAAGATCCTGCTCTTTTTCATTTATCGATTAGTATTTAGAGGACACTTTAGAACTCTCTGGCCAATACTACCTTCATATTAGCTTAAATGAGTTAATATACCATCATCAAAATAAGAGCTTTTTACGTAGGTGCTTGACAATTACTACTAGAATGTATTGTCAAGATTTATTTCTCAGGACCAATGAAAATATAAGATATTAACTGTCCTAGGTGGGAATCAAACCAACAATGTTATGAACTGGGCGCTCTTTGACCTACGCGCCCAACCGCATTTTCGTCACGTCACAAACTAAAGTATCATCATCAATGAATAATGTGAATAGTATTTTATACAGATTTATTTGAAAATGTTTTCCAACTAGCGTAGTCACAAACATGGTTAGTAAAGTGTTTCAGTATCTTCGATATTCTGAGATTATGAGAGGGAACGGTTTAGCCGATTTTCACGTTCGATGGCCCACATTATTCAACTATAAGCCGTGATTGTTTTGAATCAAGTCGAGCTCAAAAAACTTAAAAGGGATATTATTAATCATGTTTAGTTTGTCCGTCTGAACTGTTCGGTTAAGACTCGACTAATTAATAGTTTTAATGGCTCAAATTGCAAATGGTCATTTACAATATGGCAATTACAAGAACGTTTTAGAATAATAAAAAATACTGTACTCAATATGTTTGATCACTTTATTTCTTAAAAATGTAACACTTTTTGGAGAGAACGGATCAACCGATTTTCCATTCCTATTCTAATCTCGAAATACTAAAAAAAATTGTATTCATGAGTGTTTTGTTAGAAGGTTTGTTGGTATATGACAGGGGTGGCCAACTTTTCTGTATATAAGATCTACTTTTTATCTTATATTTTATTATTCACCATAATAAAAAACTAATCGAGTTCCCATTCTTCATTAAAGAGATAAGTTTTCGATTTTTTTCGGTTTACTGCTCATGTTCATGAGTAAACTAGAATGAAAAGAAATATGATAATTTTAAGAATAAATATTGAATTAAATATTTTCTTGGAAAATTCAAAAACTCCTGAACTGCGGTAACTATCTCCGTAACATTGAGAGAAACAATAACAGTACTGTATATTACAATTGGGAACAGCAATTCAAATATATTAAAATCTAATATATTTAGTTTTACATGAAGTATGTTAGAGTTATATATTTATTATGGTTTACAATACTGACTTCTTACTTTAAATAGAATTATTGTTATTCCTAATATATTTGTAATACTGTCCCATATTACTCTCCCACAGTAATGACCGCAGTTTAGAGATCAGTTACCGAGAATGGTCACATATCAATTAAATAGATTGGTAAGAAAAGCAATTTAATATAAAACAAAGACAAGGTACTTGCATTTTAAACAGAAGAAAAGAATCCGAAAGAAAAGAAGCTACCATTTGGCACTACCAAATATTCAAGCTAACTGACTGTGTTTTTGATAAGTCAAGTCGTAACGCGTTGCGTCCGGTGACAAGTGTAACACAGAAGTGAAAATAATTGGAGAAGTTTGTCGGGGGATGCGGTCAGCAAAGAACAACATAAATAAACAAAACCATATTTATTTATTTTATCCCGACCGAGAAGTGAAAATATATGTTTCTGGATGGGTGGAGATCACAATGTCAGCCTGTTAGAATTCTAGGAATTCCCAGAATACATTAAACTGTTGCTAGGAAGTTTTGTTTTCTACAATCGCCCCAAAGTCCATGGTACACGGAATCTCACCCTATATACAATGGGAGCGATCGCGATCTACTTGTTAGCCAACTCTGGTATATACCAATCATCACAAGTTTTATGGCTAAATTACTCAGTGATATTCCATGAATATTTTGAAACTGAGTTCAAAATAGGAAGAATAAATTGTTTATTATAAATTAATACTCTGGAGTTCTTGTTTATTTCTACAGAACGCCCTCACTCTCAGCTTTAACGCCAGAAACTCTAATGTATTTGAAATAACGCACGAATTAAATCTTACTCAAATTTATTATAGAGAAGAAGGATATGTATGCAAGAGTTCTCGCAGGGGTAAACTAGTAGCATACCATTCGTCAGTGAACAAAAAATAATATGCCTCAGGAATGATATAATTAAGTAGCCAATAATAACTATTGTAACCATAGAAGGGAATTTGAATCATTAAACAAATTTTATACAATTTAAGAGAAAAAAAGTCTTATGGTTTAATTAAAAAGCCTCTAAAAAGTTTTTCGGGTACAGTGTATTCTCGTAAAAACGTAATTCATGATATAAAGCGTGTCTATTTGACTTAATATAAGATATTAAACTAACTTTAATCATCCTGTAAAACAAAAAAAAATATTGCAGGAATTATTGTGAGATGTAAGATCAATACAACGCCTGCCGGGAACGAAATGCTTCTCTCAACTACATCTTATTGAACTGGGCATAAACCATCTTATTGAGGCTGCAAAATTGGTGCGTGTTCCATCCAAACCAACCGTTATAAAGGAGATGGAGAAGGGCATACAATACATACACATATTTTTTTAAATTTGTGATGCCGGGATAATCATTTTAAGCTGTATCGTTTTTAATTTGTAAGTTAAATAGATTTTCGTTTGTTTTCTTAATTATTACATACATGTATACACACACTCCAATATATTATTTTTTCTAAACAAAGAACTATAAAAATGTTTTCTTAAATAGATACTAAATATGAAAGAGGTTGAGAGGGCCCCAAAGTCGGCTGCGGCAGTGGAGGGGAAGGTCGTTGCCCGCTATGAGGCTTAGCTTCGTATACCTCGGCCACGTTCCTTCTACAACAGCCCTGTCTCCACGTCAGTATCAGAACGGACCGCATCTCAACGGAACACCTACCAGCCAGTAACAAGCATAATCCATGGATGTTACAGGTACACAGAGTCATCAAGAAACAATATTAAAATCTAAATAACAAACAATAATAAAATTTAGTAATATACAACTAAACGATCTTCCTAATTACTGCAACGTCCCATCTGCCTTTCACATACACCTTCAAACATTTACACTAATTAGTTTAGTATAGTATCGTCACAAATAAATATTAAACAAAGCACTACCTTGTTATTAATTTTATCTGAAGTTTTTAAACAAATCATATCAATCATTATATTTATTTTACAGATATTATTATCAAAATATCTATTATTACTATTTCACGTTAATATCCCTGTAGAACAGATTAGTTACCCGAAATTTTCAAATGATAATTATGTTACCAATGAAATTTTAGACCTCAACATTCCATGCTTCCGATAAATGTATGGAACTGTTAGATTTGTTACTAGTTCATTTTTGCATAAATTTTATGTTTAATTTATATTCATTTTTTCTATTCCGTAGTATATTCCCGATAAAAAAAAAACAGCTCAATGTGATAAAACCTTGATTTTTTTTTTTTACATTTCTTTGCCTTACATTTAAGCTTAGGTTGTGGTGGTTTTTACACAAAACAAAGTCACAATAACACAATATAACTTTTAGTATAGACAGGACAAAATGAACAACTTACAAACGTGATCGAAACTTTTTTCCCACCTGTGTAGTTTTTGGCGGTATCTATAGGTACCAACTAAACAACGAAAGATAACATTTATTATTATCACAACATTATCAAATTATTACTGTTTAACTTTTAATTTAAAAATAACTCATTTCAACTGAAGCGCTAAAAATATAAAATCACTTGCGGGTAGTGCCGCCACATAACTCTCCCCCTAGAAACTTTGTTACGATAGAAATCGCGACGGCAAACACACTACTCCTCCTGAACGCGTCTTCTTCAAAGCAGCGTTAGGCTGCACAGGATCCCCGGTTCATCAGCAGGTGGCCCAATAGATTGCTCCCATGTCGAATACTTCTCTGCTCGTCTAATGACAACAAACAGCCCTTCATATGGCTTTTACAAATTTGCCTTTACGCGATCCACTCTAACAAAGACGTGTGTGACGTTTAATAAGTCTTTATGGATAAAGGTAGTCATGTTTTTGTGTGCTACCGGTCTTGTCAACAACCGGTCCAATTTGCTGGCGCAGGCAGCATGCTGATGAATATTAGCACATCCGAACTAGGCTTGGGAGTCTCAAAGAAGTCAACTGGAAGTCTCAAAGGCACTGTGTATACCATCTCTACAATGGTTGCTGAGGCACCTTCATTTAAACAAGTTCTTAGACCTAAAAGTTGGAATTATTAGTGTCCACTGTGGTTTTCCATGATCTTTGATGGCTTATTTCAGCACTCGGTGAAAACGCTCCATCTTTCTGTTTGAATGCGGGAGGTAAGCAGTTGGTTGGTTTAGTTTTGTTCCACAGAATGATGTCAACGATTTAAATGCTTTACATTTAAGTTGTTTGTCTTGATCAGTAATTATGGTAGTAGCTGTTCCAAACCGACAGATATTGATAGAAATTCTGTGCAACATTTTCGTTTACGTCTCTTTCAAGGGAATAACTTCAGTCCATCCAGTAAATCGGTCGATACACGTTAAGCAATGGATGCATTTTTCAGACGGTGGCAGGGGTCCAATTAGATCTATATGATCAGTGGCGAATCTTTCATTTGCAATCGGGTATTTCTAAAGTGGTGTCTTCACATTTCTGGAAACATTGCTTTTTGGGGTACAGATATTACTCCATGAGCGCAAATTATTTTACAGGTTTGTACAAACTGTCATATCAGCTTAAACTAACTCTGATTCCAGGGTGTGACATATTATGATAATGTTTGAATATACTTTAACAGATATCTTTTGGATTATATGGTCTAATTTGTTGAAACATCACACCATAATTGGCTTCCGTTTTCGAGAGGGTAGGATTGATAATCAAACCAGTATTTGCAAAAATACGAAGTTATTGTATTACTACATCATGTATTTGCGCTTCTGCTATTTGGGTAAAATCAATGGCAGAGCATTCTTCTAACCAAAACATCTAATCCGCAATCATACTGTTTTTTCTTGAAACATGAACTAAGGTTATTGTGAACTGGGAAATATATTGCAACTGTCGAATTTGGCAAGGGGATACTTTGTCGTTCTTTTGTTTAAATCCATAAGTCAAAGGCTTATAATCTGTATATATTACAAATGACCTTCCCTCCAACAAATATTTAAGGTACTTCATTGACATATAAATAGTTATCAATTCTCAATCATATGTAGAGTATTTGCACTGTCTCTCAGAAAACTTTTTGGACAAAGATCCAATAGGTTTCCATGTATTGTTTTCTTATTGTTGCAGAGTAGCTCCAGCTGCCATTTCTGATTGCATCTACAAACAGTGAGAGCTCACAATCAGAATTCAGAATTTCATAATCAGAATGTTAATACAGTTGCATTACTTAAGGCTTGTTTGCTCGGTTCAAAATCTTCAATAGTTTCTGGTGTCCATACAATCTTAGTTTTATCATTTCTCCAAGCACTCTTAAGAAAATTAGTAAGATTTGCTAAATTACCTGCAGCATGATGCAGATGCCTTCGAGTTCAGCATTCCTAAATAAGAACTTGGGTATTATATAATTATTGGTAAATTATGATTGACACTCACTCTTCCAGGATCAGGTTTTGTAAAGTTTGATGAAATAAGGTAACCAAGAAAATTATATTTTCCGCAACAAACTCTGATTTACTGATGTGTAACCGGAGACCGTAATAGCTGAGACGTTGAGACTTGTGATAAGTGATGATTATGTTCTTCAGCATTTGTAGAGGCAATGAGTATATCCGATGTATATGATCCTAACGTTGGAACGTATTAGGCGCATTGCACAGTCCAAATGGCATATCATTAAATAAATTTTTACTAACCGAAGAGTAGAACTGACAATGGCAACTCAACTAAAGGAAGACAATTACACAAATAAATTCCCAACATCACCTCAAAAAACTACAACATAACCAAAAGCAACTCTTACAAACTGACTCAATTTCTTACACAACACGAGCCGATTAACCAATGCTTAAAGAGATTTTACTTACAAAATTCAGACGCATGTATGTGCGACGGAAGAACTCCACAAACTTTTCAACACATATTATACGACTGTTACATATATGAAAACAAAAATATAGTTTGTGGAAATCATCTCTACTGCAAGTGACTCATAGCCTCCACCCGAATAAATATTATAAACAAGAAACAACTCAATGAGTTCACCGGCAACATACACCTGAAATGTTAATGTGTGGAGCAAATAATAACAAGCAAATAAAACAAAAAAACAATGTAATTTTAATGTACAAATTATTCCATTCCACATTATGTCATTTTTTATTTGTTTTCTCATTTATTTATTTATTTCCTTTCAATTATATTTTATTTGCTTTTAATATTCTATTTTCTAACAACTCTCACCACTCCTTGTTTTGTGTTATGTTCTTTCTATTGTATTTTATATTGTATTCTTCATTTTATTGTACTTCTCTCTCAATTGCATTGTACATAATATTGCAACTATTTTGTACTAATATTGTATGTATATAATATGCTTTTTTCACGGTGTATACACAAATTAGTTAAAACATACTCCTCTTCTGTAGGGTATACTACAAAGGAGAAAAAAATATATATGTATTCATACGTACATACCTGCAGTTACATTTAATTTTAAAATATATGTTCAATTTTCTCTTCTGGATTAGACAGCCGGAGTAACCCACAGTCTGACATCAGTAACCCAACTTAGCACGCAACATCATGCATGTTACACTTCTGTAATGTTCTATAGAGAATGTTTAACTAGACTGACAAGAACAGCTCTTCACTATATGTATAGACCCTGTGGCTGACTTTAGCTTGGCACCCCTTCCTACATAATTAAATAATATTTAATATAACTAAAAGCTTGAAGGTAAAGTTTTTCAATAGACGGCATAAAATAAATGTACAACAATATATAACTTTACCATCTTCATTAGCAATATAGATATTTGCTGAACAGGTAATTACATATATACGTGTGTGTGTGTGTGTGTGCGTGTGTGTGCGTGTGTGTGCGTGTGTGTGCGCGTGCGTGCATGTGATTACCTTAAATATATATATTTTTTAAATACCGTTTTCTCATTGTTATTTTGCATGATTTTCAATACTTTTCACTGTAATTAACTGCTACTTCTCGTATATATAACAAATAATTCAGATTCTGACTAAAAGACGCGGTAATTCAGAAAATATTTTTAGGTATGAGATAAGATAATAAGCATTCGAACTAACTTGAAGCAGAATGATTATTACATTAATTTAAAACAATAACTTAAAATCAAAAAGATTTCCCGAGATGTAATAAAATCTCAGTTTATATATTTTCTAGTGAAACTCAGCTCATAACGTTTATCTCTGAGGCCTCAGTAAAAATATATTCAGATTTTTAACGTACTAACATGTATATATCTTATCCAATATAAAATCCATTTACTCTTATTTGAAGTAAAGTAGAACACTTAATTGGCACTCCAGAATAACTTATGAGGAAAAAAAATTACTTAGTTTACTAGCACTCTTATATTGTATGCCTTATATTATATGATATGTCTTCGATATTAACTTTGTGAAAAGTATATTTTTCATTTTCTGTATATAGGATTAACCAGCTCTCTCGGAAATAAAAAGAAGTTAATTAATTCTTTAGTTGTTTCTAAGCTTGCTGCATGTGGATCATTATTTTATTTTAGATAAAGGTTATTAAGCTACACTAATTACGAAGCTTACATCATGATAAAAATATAGGGAAGTTAATGCTCTGCCTGCTACGTATTGCTCAAGTCATTTTTTGCCCCATCTCATTTCATTCCCCCGCTCCCCACATATAAAATTAGTTAAAATATAAGGAAAAAATGAAAAAAAAACTAGAACTTGACTATTTCATTAAATAGTGTTCATCCCTGACTCCATAACAAATTCCACTACTATTCTATGCCAACAGATATTTTTAAAATTAGGTAAAGGCTAATTTATCCACATAGGTTTTAGAATATATTTTTTTTACTTACGAGATGTTTATTGACAGTTTCGTATATTTTTTATAAAACTCGTATTTTGATTTTATGGAGCTATAAGATATTTTACAAGACATCTCTTTTGGTCAAAATGTTACAAAATATAATAAAATTATTTTTTACTGATTTAATATAATCAGTAAAAAAAAATCCTTTAACTGATTCAGCAGCTTAACCGCTGCAAAATGGGGAAGACAATATATTTCTTCAACAATTGTAATTTTGATGAACAATTAATTTTTAGAACATATAATAAAAATAATTAATCAATAAAATTTAACATGCATAAATAATTAAATTGAATAAAACTTTATGATGTACCCAGAACATGTAAGAAGGAAAAATGTATAAGAAATACAGAAAAAAATAGTCCACAAGCTGACGTTTATTTAACCGCATTTAGGATTATAAATTGCCATTTAAAAATAAGAAAGTCAAGGAGTAAGATCGACATTAAAAGATATGATCGTAGATTTTATAAATATATAATTCCTAACTAAAAAATATAACTTTTGAAGTATCTTTTAAAAAATCACAATAATGAAACTTTAAAACCGTGCAGTTTAAAAATAGCTTAAGAAACGCCAGTTTTCTAAATTCGGAAATATCTTGAGGGATATGAGACTCATTTTAAATCAAATCTGCATACTTTCCATTTTATATTTTAAAAATTTGCAATAGAAATGCTCTCACTTCGGAAGTTACAATTCTATAATGCATAAAGACAAAATTTATAAATAAAATTTAGTCAAAATTAAAATAAATTTTTAATGTATATGCGCGTATTAAAGACTTTTAAAAGTTAATAATCTTAGAAGAGTTAATGATCTTGTTCTTTATATATCTTGATCATGGTTTACCTACAACTCCAGAATTTTTTCTTCTCAGTCCTTTTATAATAATACACTCCCTTGAAGACATATTTTAACATCCATAAAAAATACATTAAGTTCCGTTCTGTAGAAGAATCGAAAATTAAATGCTTTAAATCTCCATTTTATTGTGATATCTAGCAAGCACTTTCCGAATAAAGCTCCTCATTGGAATAAAAAATATTTTAAAGTAGCAATGGAATTAATTTAATGTCATATAAATAATATCAATATTACATGGCATAATAAGGATTGTATTATCTTATTTTATTAGAAAACATTTACACTTATAGATATGCTATGAGATTTTAAAATAATTAAAATGAAAAATCAACGCATCGTTTCTGTGACATTTTGAAAGAATTGTAGAAGTCTCAAAATATTGTATACATAGTTATCCTACAAAACGATAGTTGAGATATCATGTCTCCAGAATTATACATGTTTTTTAAATAGTACAAATATCGTAAATGACTTTCTTTGACTTCAAGATATCGCAGCTTAGGGTTTTTGGAAAAATAGACAATCCATTGATGTATCAAAATGTTTAAAAAGATATCTCAATATCATTATCTAATAGTTTTTATTCTATATATTGTAGTATTTATATTAAAATTTGAATATCGAAAACCGATATTTTTTCCCTAAAAAGAAGGAATAGCACAATACCTGAGATATACTGGTTGAATATATTTTATCTTAGTTATGTATTTTTTTTTGTTATAAATTAATTTTAGTAATAAGTTTGATTCATCAAATTTAATTTTCTTCCTTTTACACACTTTTATATCTTAAGAATGTTAATTCTTTTTTCTTGTAATAAGTCTTTCTTGTTATAAATGCTAGGTTCTAAGGAATCATTCAAAATTTATTTTCTTCCTTCCTTTTTAACTTTTTATTTTTAACTAATTTTTTACATAGTTCCAAGTTATGTGTATTTTATTTTTTTTATCTCACGTGTTAAGAAACTGATATATATTTTTGGTGATAAGCAATTTATAAATGTTTAATTATTAAGATACGATATACATATACGACCCTACCAAGCTAAACCGACTGTATCCTAGGCTATATCGACTTACATTCATTCAACATGCGTATATATATATGGATTATACTAAAAGACACACACACACATTAATATATATATGGATTATACTAAAAGACACACACATTAATATATATATATATACACATACACACATACCATCCAACATGCGCTTTGTGTATATATATACATACTAATCGATAAAAGAAAATACTAATCTAAAAGCAGCCTCGTTTCCTCAAGCTGCTCGATGGAACGTTAAATCGGTTTAAACTTACCCAACCTGAAGTCTTTCCGTTTAAATCTTCACAGGATGAAATTCTAATACCAAAATAGAATTTTCTCAACAGACGTAAATTGAAAATTTTTCTAAATAATATTTCCATAACAAAAACCATTCCGCGACTTCTTCCTTATTATAAGGCACTATACTTATTTAGCAAAAGTAACACAGAAAAATTAATAACTTGAACTTTCAAACTATAACTTATAAAAAACAACGGGACAGAAAATTTTAAGAACATCTAAACTAAAATAAAGAAACAAAACCGTTCATTAAAAGTTAGGATTAAAATAGATTTAGATAGAATACATTTTTTCACATTTATTTTTTAAATCGTGGGGGTAGTTTTAAAATAGCATTGAATAATATTCAAATTAGAAGCTTTCTCTAAAGTGCAATGCATTATGCCAACTAAAATAAATACATAGCGCAGTGCACTTTCACATCCGTCAGGAAGCGATTTGTATCATTCTAATGACGGAACATTGAATAAGGGTAAAACCATAAATTTTGTAATAGTGGATTCGCATTCGGTAATTACTTTTGAAAATTCCATATCTCCTATTTTATATTGATTTGTTTTCAATATAAAATAGGAGATATGGAATTTTGAATGAAACTATAAAAACAAAATACATACATTACATTACATTAATAAATTCATTTTTTTTAAAATTGCATATTTGACTCTTTTGCTGATAATCATACCTGCCCTAGATTTCATCCATATTAAGATATTTTTTTGAGTTTTAAAGAAAACTCCAAAACTTTTTATATCTCACAAGATAAGGTCAAACAAAAAAATTTAGTAATAAGCTGAAATAAAATTAAATATTAGATCATATTTTGAATAATATGAGAAGGAACTTTCATAAACAAAAAAAAATCATGATTCTAAATATATTAATTCTAATAAGAAAAAAAAGGGAAAAACGTTTTCCTCAATTATCGAATGGTCCAAAACTAATCTTTTTATTCGATTTTAATCAATTAACCATCACAAGCAGCAGTGTCAATGTTATAAATTTTAAAAATATTAAAATTTCATAAAACAATTATATAAAACAAATAAATATTTTCGCTTGTATTTTTTTATATATATTTACTTGCAACTACTATAAATATTAAACTGATGCGATGACAAGGAACGACGATCCTTCTGAGGCAACCTGCTCCTTACTTGATTTAAGAATCGTATCACTGATTACGGAACATCCCTCATTAATACCATTTTTTTTTCTAAAAACCTACCAGAACAAAAATCCTATCGTATTTTTTTTTTTTATAAATACGTAAATAAAAAATAAGTTAGTCATTCCATAGAAAACTTAAGTTATTTTCAACACAATTTGACCTAGATTAGGGGAAAGATAACATACCTTAAGTGAAAAATGAAATAAACGTAAAAAAAGAAAATAAGAAACGAAATCAACTAAAAAATATACTATAGTCAATTAATATAATAAAAAATACAACAAATCAGTTATAGATTACCTATGTTTCGTCCTGGATGATTTTTATTATTTGTTTTCGGAGGTTTTAGACCACTCTAGACTACGTAATACAAGAAAACAAGAGATAATAGAAACCGAAGAGAACGAAAGATAGGATAAAAGCATTAATGAATCTGAAACTTACTTTAGCTTCATGTTAGATTTAATGTATTTAAAACAAGAAATTGCCCAAAATTTCTATTGCATTTTAGAAAGTCTCAAAAACTGACTTTGGAAATCTTCGTCTCAATCATCGTGTAGAATTTACATATATATACAATTCTAGGAGGTAAAAAAAAAATAGATATTCTACACGATGATTGAAACGAAACGAATTTATGGTTGATTTTTTATATTTTAATATAATTAAAACCATATTGTTTATTTTCGAATTTATGTGGTAACGATATGAGTAAATATACATAATTAGAGAAATTAAACTTAAATGTGTAATGTGTATCTTTCTTTCGTCTTATATTTTATTTTGTACTCAAAGGTATAAATAAAATATTATTTATATATTATGAACTATATTCTACTAGAAGAACTATATACATAAATATGATGAACTATATTCTACTTTGAATGAGAGGGCAGTGTATCATTCATTTGATAAACCAGTCAGCTATAAGAGATTACTGCTTCGGTTTGAGTACTCCAGGAATAGGTAATTATATTACTAAACACTAATGCTAAAAAGAGTTTCAACGCTTTATCCCCAATAAATAATACAATCGAAGACTCATGAACATGATTATATATTTAATTACAACAGTTCTATATAAATAAAATAAAAAATAAAGGAAAATAGTATATACTAAACATTAAGTTTAAATATTAGTATTTAAATGTTTGAAAGTATTACTTTAATATTTCTGGGGTGTATTTAATCATGGCTACTTAAGCTGTGATACCTCAAAAGTCTGAGAAATCAACACTATGATTTTGATACTGTTTAAAAAAAAATCAAGAATTGTTACTAGTTGTCTGTTGAACAACCCGTTTATTTTTTGTGGTTTAAATGGTATGCAGATGTGAGTGGACTTACAAGCTTTCTTAGATTTGTAGGAAGTTATCGGTATTAACCAAAAAATTAGGTATTAGTGAAGAGTTTTCTTAAGACCTCTTTTTCTAAACTCCCTGGTCAAATAGTTTATCAAATGGTCAGATCCAATGCACAACAAAAACATGAAATATGGCCAGATTAAAATTTTAAAAGAAACAAAATTCACTTAAAAATTAGCTGCCTTGTTATAGATATTTAATTTTTAACCAATACCTGATATCACATTGGGCCCCGGTATATTTGTAATATAAATTTGCTGCCTGATTTCATTATAATACTTTCACGTATTAACCGCTTTTCTACTTTTACAAGTAAATTTATACATAAAAGTTTCAATAACTTAAAACAAAAGTGGAATAATTGATGTATACTGCATTTGTTATGCATTTAATCTACCAATTTTAAGAGCGTTTCCTAGCAATAATCCTACTGACCAAGGTGAATTCTAAGATTTAAAATGGTAATATAGTTAAGCCTATTTATGGTCCTGAAAATGATATATAAATAAAGTTGAGTCCAGAATGCCCTTACCTTGCTTGTTCCTCTGAGGGCTGAGACAGACGGTTGGTGGACTGCCCTGACTCTCTACCGATGACGGTCCACCCTCTGGCTCTGTGAAGAAGAGGCCGAACTCGGGCCCGAAGACCGGGGATCCGCCCCGCTGGCCCCGCTCCTCGAACAGCTCCATCCTGCATGGCGCCCCACAACCGACTGTCCTCCCACTCCCCCGTCCTCCCCACCACCGTCCCCGGCCCCTCCGTAGCACTTAGCCAAATTATAACTTTTATGGTCATCCCTTAATATTTCCCACACCGTTACACCAGAATTAATAATTTCAATTGAAATGAAAATATTTTATTCAATAAAACCTGCTGGAGTCATTATCAAGAGCAATCCATAAAAGAAAAACAGATGAAAGTATCAAAGTTTAAAAGCTTTATATTTCAATTTACGAATACAACATCATATGCGTAAAGTATTACATCTTACAATGACTACAAGAACACTTACAGGTTATTGACAATACAGTCCAAATAATTCATTCTCGACTGGAGAATAAAGAAAGATAAAAGAAAAAATACCACGCCACCTAAGCTCGGCATGAAGAATGAATGAAGATTCATTTCACCAGAATATTGAGAAAATAAGAAAGGGAATCATAGATCATATTAGAGCATTTTACACGCTAAATTACTCACCATGAAGAACTTTACAAGACATTCTGTGACCTGAAGATAGGACTAGGTAAGTTCACGATAATAAATATTAAATGTCTGTATTAGGATGAATTTAGGAGTGATGTAAGACAAAAAGGATAAAAATAGTGAAGAACTAAAATTGAGAACAATGCACCATTTGGATAAGATAATATTTAAGAAAGATCACTACAAGTTGTCGTGTATTATTTTCTCTTGAAGCATCTGGTAACATAGCCGGGCATTAGACACTCACAATGATGCATGGCAATCGAATAAGGGAGAGGAAAGAGAAGAAAAAAGATTCACTTCTTTTAGTGCACTCTTTAATTCTTCTTTGACCCTGGTGTCGGCGCATTGTGAGGAGGGAGTTGTTGAGACATTTTCCCGACATTTGGGCTGGTGTTTCCGACTCTGCCGCATTTGCAAGAGAGGGACTCAAAGTCTCCCGACTGTCCACTTGCTCCTGTGACTCCAAGCAGGGGTACATAATTTATATTTAGTTTTAGTGCGATCGTTCATTCTGACCCCGAGAGTACCTGCTTCTCACACACATATCTATTAGTCTCAGAGGCTCTTTGAATTGGTGAACGCCGATACCCTGCCTCCTGCACTTAGCCCATTCTTCAAAGGCATTCTCTCGCAGCAACTGTAGCCAGAGTATCACCACTTCGGTAGCCCTGATCTACCCCTAGTATTTCAGCACAAGTCGCGATTTTAGATTCGTAATTTTATATAGACTGAATTTGGGCATCCTGAACAATAGACAGTCGCTGGACAATGGACCAGTGCTGCAGAGGAGCCACCCATTGGCAGCAGATCAGAACCAGTCCTCGATACCTCCTGGGTACGTACAACATCGCCGAAGAGGTATTAGCGGGGAGCTCGATGATGGCCTTAATACTCCGGTGGATATTGGTACCAATATCCTCTAAAATCGCAGAACGTATCTTAGTAAGGGGCGCAGTCAGGAGTGGGTAGGTAAGGCCGGAAACAAGTACTGATTAACAACGTTGATCTTTTGCTCTGGCTTGATCAAACATGAGGTCACTAATTTATCGAGATTAGTATATAATTTTTTCACCACCTCCTCATTGAAGCTTCCCTTTCCCTTGAGAATGTGCATCCTAGATATTTTATGATGTCATCTGCTTTTGTCCTTTGGATGACATCTGAATTCCCAGGTTCGTTGACCCTAACTCTTCTTTATCCATAATTACATCAACTGAGGAGCAAAACCACTTTGCAAAATGTACTAGGTTGTATCTACAACAAATTAAAGAAATATAAAAATCATAAGTGCTGGTCATTCCATTTCTTATAGACTCTCAAGGTTGTTCACTGTAATATGGACTGATCAACTTCATCGAACAAACAATGAAATCAACAAAAAGTGGAGCTAGCCTAATGCTTAGAAGAAGCTTGGATATCAACTATATCATCCATATTCATAGTCAATACGCGTCATAAATATTGAACCATTCTCATGCACTGAATTCATTTTTTCCTCGAGCAACTTCACTGATGTATTACGAGTTAGAGATTTTGCTGATAACTCCGACGCTTATATTATTTTGATTAAACACAATACACGAAATGTTTGCACTCTTCTACATTTACGTTAAGTATACGTTCTGTGATACAAAAACAAACAACGTATTATTAAATCGATACAACAAAGACTTTCTTTGTTATAAAGTAAAAAATCTTTTCACATTCTAAAAATGTATAACCACAAGCTCCTTATTAGAGCAAACAAAACTTTGCAGTATATCGATGTTTTGGAAAGTATATTCTTTAGAAGAAGTTTAGCGTTTATGTTATCTAAGATGTAAAATAGATATAACACATATTCATTTGTCTTACGAAATCTATTTGGATCAATGAAACTATGTTCTTAAACACTTTCAATTTTTCAATTATCATTTTGTTATTTACATTCATTTCTCAAAACCAATATCCTTATATTTTTAGTATGAATTTTTATGTAAATTGTAATTTTATGCAATTAATTCAAGATTTTGTTACAAAATATTCAAGATGCACTTTTTTCACTAACATTTTTCTGAACTTTCAATACATCTCTGTTTAAATCAATTTCACCTATCGCTTTTGTTTTGACATATTTTTTCTACACTATACTTTTAAGACGACAGGAGGCCAAGGACCCTCTCCTCAGTTATGTTTTTTTATGAATATAAGCCAATCCACAGTGAAGGTGATGTTTTCGTAAAACATTGGAAAGTGGAAGACCAAATTAAGTGTAAATGTACAAAGTGGAGGCGGTGTAAAAGAGTCTATTTAATTAACCATTTTTTCCATGGCTATTACAAACCAAATTGTTCGAATCAAGCAATACAATGTTAGACTCTATTGTATAAGAATATATCGACATCCTTCATAAGCCTGCAATAGATTTGCAAGGAGTTTCTATTTTATGAAATTGATTCCAGCATTGCAAAAATGAATAACTTAAATATGGGTACAATGTTTGCAGTGTTATATAACAGAACCACAATTCCCAAAATCAGGATTTACCACGATAATGTTCCAGCATAAATAGAGAGTTCAGCGAAAGGTATTCGATTGACGAGAAACGAATACATTTTTATTCCAAGTTTATGTCCCATTGACGAGAGACGAATATATTTTTATTTGAATAAAAATACGACTATTTAAAATTTACCATAAGAAAAACCTCTCCTTCAACGCAAAGTTAAGGAATTTCAACGTTGTGATAAGGTCTGTGATTTTATACGGGAAGGAGACCACATGCTTACCTAATTTTGGGCCCAGGAAAACACAAAAAGGTTACAGGCTAAGATCTAACGAAGAGATCTACAGAAACATCAAAGACCTGGAAACCGAGATGAGAATCAGAAGGCTGATGTTCTATCGGCACATGGGCTACAAAAACATGGTAGGATACCCGAGGCAAGAGACTTAAAATTTCAGATACCGACAGTCTAGATAGAGATACGTATAGAAAAACATTTAAAAATCTCAGCAATATTGGAAGAGGAAAAAAAGAAAGTAAGGTACGAAGAGGTCCGAAGAAAGAAAAGAAAGGCAGTCGAGGATCATGAAACTGCGATGGGAAGAAAGAAAATCAAGACTTCCAAAGAAGCCTAACCATTGATATTCATGTAGTCCTTAGTGGCCGATACGTGATAAAAAAAAATAAAAAATATATAACTAACACAATCCGAATACTTTTGTATTCGAATATTCGAAATATTATTTCAATTGAATAAAACATCAGTCGAATACAATATTATTGGAATAAAAATTAGATTTTTTTTTTTAATTCGCTTATTTTTTACCATTTTGAAATTCTAATGTATGAGATTCCAGCTATCGATTTTAAGATCCCGTAACGATTTATTCTCGAACTTTTCCGAGTTCAAATATATTAAGCTCCTCTAATATGTTTCGTAAGACGCAGAGAACGAAAATAATATCTATTTTAAGATCTTATGCATGCACATCAATTTATTTGAAGTTTTATGGTATCTAACATATTAGCATCCGATAGCATTACGCAATCGTTAAATCGATAGTATTTTTGTTTTCTGGCCCTTAAGAAATATTTAAGAGGACCCTAATATATCACAAATAAGAAAAGTTAAAATAAATCGATACGCGATCATAAAATCCATAGTATTTTCATATTTTGCATATCCCAAGACATATAAATGGACCCTAACATTTTAGTTATAAGAAAAGGTGAAATAAATCGATGCACGAAATTTTAAAATCGATAGCATTTACGTTTTCCACCTCTTAGATAAGATAGAAAGGGACCCTGTCCGATATAAGAAAAGTTAAAATTAATTTATATGCGATCATAAAATATATAATGGTACCATTATAAGTCAGTAAGACAAAGAAATGTCATCTTAATGAAATTATACAAATATAAATGTATTCGGAAAGCTAATCATAAACTTTTTTTTCGAATAAGAGATTATTTTTGTACGAATAATTGATTATTCGTGTAAAAAATTCGCGAATACAAAGGCATTCGGGTGGCTAATGGTTCCTCCCCCCCCCCAATTGATTATCCGAGTAGAAAATTCACGAATACGAACGTATTCGTCTCTCGTCAATCGAATAATATTTGCCCAACTCTGCATAAATGTATACTACATACAGTGCAAAACTAAAGTGCACTTTTATATTCAACTACATACATAAAACTTACAGATACAGAACTGATAAGGAAAGAATTAGTGAATTATATTATTGAAGGTTCTTTAGTTCTCTAGTTCTTTATCACAAACATGAAAAAAGTTTGTACCGTGGGTGTCCACTACAGCATTCAGATTTCAAAATCTAATTCTTGACCTCAAAATATTCAATAAGTTAAAAACGATTTCTTTTCCAGTTAATTAGCTATTAAGGTGGTGGTAATGAAGGTCAATCCTTGAGCGAGGCGTGGTTGTGGGTTCAATTCCCACCTGGATCGGTAAATATTTATTTCACTGTGGCTCCAAGAAATGAATCTTACTATTCCCACTCTGGTACTGTACTGTTTCTTAATGGAGGACTTGATCCTAAAAGAAAAAAAAAGTTAATCCATTCACTACAACAAAATAGTTCTAATTATCAGACTTATTTGTCAATGGCGTGGGTCTATTGAAGTATTTGAAATACTATTTTCTTTTATTCATAGTCTATAATTACGGATTAAAGTAGATGGTTTTATGGTCTAGAATTGATACTACCAAGTATACGTTTACATGTCTAGTAGCCACCTTAGGTAGCTATCTACTCATCACGTTAACCTACAATCCTATTTATTTAGAAAATTCAATTTTCAACTTAAAAAGTGATTTTGATCTCAGTAATATGCTTTATTTCCTTGATATTTGGTCAAAGAAAATTTTGTTGGAGACCTGAACACAACTTAAGTAAGGATAGAGAACAAACCCCCACAACTGCAGAAATAATTCTTAATTCTTCTTATATATAATTTCTATGTTTGTTTATTGGCGAAGTTAAGTAATTGATGAAGGTATAAAGAAGTATATAGAACGCTATCCTAACCATGGCGTTACACTAGAATAATATCTCACCTTCTCCAGGTCGCGTCAGGGAGTTTGGGCTAAGGCTAAAGTTAACACAGGAAATTTCCCCCAGTAACACTCCCATAGCGTTCTGTTGGACTCAAGTTCAAGATATGTAAGGCATCATTCATCCGTTTCTGCTCTATGGCGCCTCTCTGTTGCAACACCTCTCTAGGCTAAACAAACTGTGGAGCTACCAGAACTATGCTTCAGAGGGCCATAAACAATGTCATTCAAGAGTTTCTTCTGTGCAGGAGTTAATAGGCCTCTTCCCTTGAAGTATTCTCTAGTAAGTGATCTTCCAAACCCTTGAAGTAAGTATTCTTATTTTTGAGAAACTATAAGGACCACTTGCCCATTTACACCATTGGAATGACCATCGTAGGGTACCGATAGTGATAGATGCAGTTATTGCAAATTTGTATAGTAACTAAGCAATAATCATTGAATACTCTTTTAGTGGAATTGTTTTGCATTAAGGCAGGCCTACCACATAAATTATGATAACAGGAGGATGAAGACAAAACACAGCTAATCACTTCAGCCAGACATATATATTTAACCTATGGCCCTATTAAACGAACAGATATAGTAGAGTACTTAGGATTCGCATTCATCAGAAGTGTCTGAAACTTAGATATTAAACAAATGTGTTCAAGTCTGAACGATAAACTACGGATACCGTGAGGATTCCTTCACATTTGTTCAACAATGGAATATAGGCAGCTACTCAGCACCAATACTACTGAAGCATTTATAGGCAAAGGCATAGCAGATCTACGAAGCTAAAAAGAAGTACATATAAGCTTGTTAGGTCAGTAAACCATGTATATCACTCATTGTTAAGTGTAACCATAACTGAAATATTCAAATATCCACAGAACTAAGAAATAAAAGATGTACTGATATGTATGAGTAACGGAGTTCAAGTAATAAAAACTCTTTCGCTATTGTGTTGGAAGGGATTACTTACCCCCTCTCTCACCATTGGCCTGAAAGTTGTTGATAATTAATTTAGTTGTGCAATGACACGTGGACTTCTATCTCGATATTAAAGTAAATATCACTGGCCGCGAGGGATGTATAATATCGATATCAGAGTAGATAATCGACTGGGCTTTCACTAGGCGCTCTCCTCTCCCACGCTATCGTAAGCGCTCATTAACCAAATTACCGGTTTCCTTGTAGCCTCTGTGTTCGCTTCGCGTTCCCATTTGCTATGTATATCTGTTCCTTCTGTATATACGTTCAATTTGTATTTTATTGATCCAATACCTACGATACTGTTGATCTAATAACAAGATATACGTTACTGATTTGTAAAAACAAATTACTTATACTTTAATATCAGAAATATGAAAATATTATATACATATTTATACCATCATTTCATACAAAGTAAATGCATTAATGAGACCTTTGGTACCTTTTTTTTAACCACCACTTTCTTGCCAATTCTAACCACCTTTTTGATTACTGATTCGGAAAAAAAAGAAATGGAAAGGAGGTAGAGCATTGATACGAGCAAGCTCATTTTGAAAAGTAATTTATTCCTTCCTCTAATCCTGAATTTATATATTTATAAATGGAAAAGGGTATTAAGGCAGATACCCGGTACCGTCATAACTTATACTTAGTCTTAACTTTATATATATAGTTACTGAGTGAGATGTCATCTGACAAAGGGAGACAGGTGATTGAATAGATCAGGTGATCGAACTTGTATGTATACATAGAAGTATTGGACAAAATAAAGTCAGTGTGTTTACGCATTCAGAAAGTGTTCTTCCGATAACCCTTTTCATTTTTTATTGTTTTTTTATACAAACATGTAACTGGTGCTGAAAACCGGGGACCAGGGCAAAGTTTTTTTCAAATTAAAAAAATATATATTTTTTTCTCTCTCTCTTTCCTATTTGCGGTACACCGTTATTTAAAATAAGTATTTAATTATGGCATTTATAGCAGCGCACGCAACTCCCCTCGAATCGATGGAAATTCGCACAGAAACCTCACAGGATATACAGAATGCCACTTCAGATTAAAAATTATTTATTGGAGAAATGCGTGAGTTGAACCACTTTCTCTAAGGGGACGACTGACTTTTAACAAGAATTGAAACTAAGGTTGTGGAATGCCTACTAAACAAAGGAGATGTGGACTTATTGAAGACTACCTTGGTGTGCAGGATAAAGAAAATTATTCTAAACCAAATTCACCCCAAGAAGAAACACCATGGCCCATTGTCAAGGATAGACTGAAGAAAGCTTTCGGAGCCGGAAGATGAACGACACCCTTCAAATGTTAAAAGATTCTCACCTTAACAATTAAGTGGGCATTTTGCCGTGGTTCTCCTTGCACAGCCTAACCAAGAAAATGAGAGAAAAGGAGAAACGTGTGGAGAAGGTCTAATGGGGCAGGCAGAACGAAGGAGATCTGACGTGAATGTCTGCGGAGGGGTGGTCGCACGCTGGTGAGCCACAGCGTAAGAGAGAACGATGGCCTACCTCATTTGAGGTAGAGTAGGTGTGAGATGCTTGCTGGACACAGGGAGTTACAATATCTTTGCGTGCAGGGAGGCTCTGGAGAGGATGAGAGGAGGAAAGATGAAGTTGCAGGTCAATGTTAACAAAGGAAGACCGGCGGAGAAGAAAGTAATCAAAGAAATGGTGGACCACAAACCGCCGCAGGTCATTTGGAAGATGAAGACAACAGGCATGATGAAGATAGAACAGAGTAAATATAAGGGAAGCGATATCACCAATATTCGGTCGCAGCCGGAAGCCAGAGAAGCCGAAATTCATTGAGCTTGGACAGAAGCGTCTAAACCCGGAAGGTATGTAGACAACGCAGTGATCTGGGACAAGATCCAACCATTGTGGAGATCAGAACAAATCAGGGTGGATTGTTCCTTTATTTGATGTTTGTTGATGTTGGAAACTGTTCAAGATATAGAACGACAGAAAGAGGTGACACTAGTATACTACCAAGGAAAGATAAACCACCGGGTAATGAAGTAAACCCTACACAGATTTTAGCGTCGATATTTTGATATGGCATAAAACGCACCATCCAAGAGACCGGAATAGCCGGAAGCTATGTACCTCCGCACGAAATATGACAGGCGTCCTCCTTCAGACAGGAGGAGGCTCCTACCGTGAACGTACCGCTTAGTGATTTACAAGTAGATACTTTCACTTAGAACGGAATCAAGTTTGTAACAGTCGTATATCTATTCAGCAAAATAGCTATGGTGTACTTGGTGAAATTCAGGTCGGCTGAGGTGGTGTTGCGGGCTAATCGCGCTTAGCTTCAATATTACAGGGTCCCTAACACAATATCGTCGGACGAGGGTAGAGAATTTGATATTACCCTTGATATTATCAGGGACGAAATGAAGGCATTCGAAGTAGAGGCACGGTGACTGGAGAAGCAGAAGAAGTTATCAACTATCATTAGCCCTCAGGATTTTATGAAATAAGGTCAAAGTTTGTTTCGAGAAGGAAAAGTGTTAACTAGTAAAGAAGCATAATTTGACCATGTGGAACCTCATGGGCAACATCAAGATCGGAGATTGTCTACCAATAGGGAAAAAGAAACTCCAGCGTTCAAGGGATCTTCAGGTTGATAGTATTTGGGGAACATAATTGAACAACAGAGAGATTGCGTGGACCCAAAAAGAGGACCGAACAACTAAAAATCCCTACGAAGACTTTGTTTTTTCATTCGGCCAAAGGCTCCAATTGGAGTCCAATACTGCCCCGGTTATCCACAGGTGACCAACCTAGTCTAAGCATGTTGGAGAAGTCAAATTTTTAATTTTGTAGGATCGCTACTTAATGGAAAAAGTTGACGACCTAGGCTGGCCGAACCGGCGCTGCCCGCACATCTCAGATTGATAGATCTTTGCCAAACCACCTGAGCTACGGATAGCGCTACGCAGACTTCATAATAAAGGCACTAATTTTCTCATCACCATTGAAAGATAAGATTTTACAGAATATAAATTTATTTGTTCTGCATTTGGTTTTTTGGGGGAATTTTTTTTTTTTTTTTTTACTATTTCTTGTATCTATTCGAGTAAATGTCTTATAAGTGCTCATTGCAAGAAAGAATAATGCTTTTTCGTACGTATAAATTAGATTGACTTATTCTGTTTTAAACATGTATAGAGATGGTATATATATACGTTAAGTAACGGTTAACTTACTTAACATTATACTCGTTACTTAACGGTATAAGTTAAGTAACGGCGAAAGCAAATTATCAAAAAAGAGAAGAAAGAAGGAATAAAATCTAACACGCATGAACTGCTGTAATATACTGGCTTTCTTGGGTTCAGTACATCTCTTTATATACATTCCATCAGCTGATCTTCTCACTCAGCTGACATCGAAGTAACAGCTGACTCAGACCGTAACTCCCCCCCACCAGTTTACGAACAATCCTCGTAAACTAATACTATATAATATAATACCATTGAAAATAAAAACAATAAAGAAAAGCTATTAATAAAAACAGCTACAATAAAAAAAATCCTATATACATATCATTGTAAAAACTTACAAGCTCCCATAAATAAATGTTAAATACATAATTTAAACTTATGAATAAAATTTAATAAAAAATTTATACAGTAATTTAACAAGTTAGAATGAAAAAGAAACTATTTACAAAAATCCAAAACATAAAATGAAAAAGACAATATTTATAAAAATTAATTATAACCTTAAAACTAAAAACAATAAATAGAATTAATAACTAAATTGCCTATAATCTAATATAGTATGAGAAAACGTCAGTTTTATATTGTCATTGCCGGGAGTTTTAATTCTTCAATATGGACAGTTCTCCTTTTTTTGGGTTCTCTGATACTCTCTCATGTCTGAAAATTTCTTGGCGGCTAAATGTTTTTCCTCCTTTTATAATACTCCACTTACCCTCTTTGTTCCTGACCCCAGTGTCTACCTTTCCAAACAGATCACACCCAATGATTGCCTGGTAATCCCGTGGCATATTCTCTACTAAATGCACCCTAATTCTAGTCCCACTAGCCTCCCATTCACTCAACTCAATTTCTGCCTCTCCCACTACGTTACATGGGCCAACCAGGGTGATCAATTGGCAATTACAAACTTGGACACAGAGTGCCCTCCCTCTACAAGTCACTCTCTCCAGGGCCTCTCAACTCGTAATATCGATATTACAACAATGTAAAATATCGAAATAAATATGTAAATATCAAAATAAAATATCGATGTTCCATTTTTAAATTTTTCTATACAATTTTCCAGTCTTTTTAAACAAAATATCGATATTTTGATAAAATAATATCGATATTTTATATAAAATAATATTGTTGCTAATATTCCATATCGATATTATCATATTACAAAATATCGATATATATATATGTAATGATCAAAATAAAATATCGATATATCATTTTTAATTTTTCTATACAATTTTCCAGTATATATACCGGAGTTCTGGTCCTTTTCGAGCGTGCATTGGTAGAGGTGGTGCAGTAGGGGTGCACCATAGAGCAGAGTCAGATTATTGTTTTGTAGTCTGTAGATTTTCCAGGGGGGCCAGCTTGACTCTCTCCCAAACGTGACAGCAGATTTTATTGATGTGTTTATTGATGGGACGTGTCCCATTATATATATATATATATATATACGGTGAACAGCTGATCAGGTACTCAGTCAGCTGACAGCCTTTGACTTTATATATATAAGTTACGGTATGAGTCAGCTGTTATTTCGATGTCAGCTGACTGAGGGGATCAGCTGATCGAGGGTATATAAGAGATGTAACAAACACAATAAAGCCAGTGTTTTACAGCAGTTCAAGCGAGTTAGATCTTATTCCTTCTTCTCTTTTTTGACATTTTGCTTTCGCCAATACTTAACTGGTGCAGAAACCCGGGAATTTAAATACCGAAGTCATATTTACTTTAAAGAAGATTTTTTTAATAGTAGTTTTCTCAGCTTTTAATTTATTTTTTCTGTTCTCTCATTTTAAAAAAAAAAATGGGTGCTACTGGCAATGGTATCGTTAGACAAGCATTCTTGAACTTGGAAGCTTTAAATCAACATGGGGTTCAAAACCCACCACCCATGGA
>NW_027108555.1:56392-63103 GCF_000696795.3 Halyomorpha halys
TAATGTATATGATAATAAGTGTAGAGGATAAGTAAAAATAAATGACAGTATTATTCAAGTATTCAGAGTGTTCAATTCGTTTCTACCTACTTCTTTCCTATTTTAACTTTACTAAGTACATTAACTTAAATATATCAATTGATCACTAAACGAGCAATACCAAGTCAGCCCGAACGGACAATCACGCCTAAATGTATCTCAAAACATGTTGCTTAAATATTTTGTAGTAAAATAAAATATTTCTAACGTGTAAATTATTAGGGTCATATTGGGATTTCATAGGAACGTCGTTGGATTTTTTTTTATCAGCTAATCAGAACTAAATAAAAGTTATTTATTAATCCGAACCACATCAAATAAAAAATCGTAAAAAAACAAACATAATTGATGTGGTTCGGATAAATAATTTGTTTTATCTAATTCTGAATAGTTGATCAAAAAATTCAACTGCAAAATGATCTACACTCTAGTTATGAGTCTTCTTATTTAAAGGTTAGAAATCCTTTTCCTTTAACGAAATATTGTGAGGTTGTGACAGGTTGTGAGGATGATATCGACGAGAATGAAAAGATTTGTACCTTCAGGACTCATCAGGCATTCATCAATTCAGGAAGAACAGTCCACGGACTTGCTAAAGAGTGTGTGACCTCTCAGATCCTGTTTCAATACCTACCCAGTACTTATCTTCTATCCTCCAGTCCTACTCCATGTATCTTTCTTGTGAATGATAATTATAGAAAACGAGGTGAAAATAGTTTACAGTAAGCAGATATGATATCTACAATAGTAATAAATAAAAAAACGTTTGGAATATGAAATTAAATGAAACTAGGACACCTGTACGAGAACTCTCGCACGTGATATCTTTCTATCTTTTTCCCTGAAATATTCGAAGTATAACAATTGAAGGGACACATTTTTATTCGTCTAAACAATATAATCAAGCTAATAAAGTCTATTCAAGATACACATTTGGTAAAGCTAAATAGTTTACAATGACTATGTTGAAGTTACACTTTTTATAATAAGCATGCTCCACTGCAAAAAATATCCCTTCATTTAAACCAGTTGTCCCCAACCAGTGATCAGCGGTCCACAGATAGGCCTGAAAGGCTTGGAAGGGGGTAGAGTAATCCAGCACATATTTTTTTGAGAAATTATTGTTGCCACTCTTTATTTTTTTCCATTTTCTGATGCTTTAGTACAACTAAAATTCAGAGTTGCTTTTAGGTATCCTAATCTTCAAACATTATTCTGGAAAGACACTCCTTTGCCCTATGTCAGGAGTGCGTAATGCATCAAAGACGGTAGTACAGTCTATAATGATGTGCTCGGCAGTCTCCGGAACCCCACAACTAGGGCATAGGGGGTCGATACCCATCCCGTGGCTATGAAGATTGACTCAAAATCCCCCATGCCCTGTGAGACATTGAGAGAGCCAGTAGACAGGGAGGACGCATTTTGCTTCCATCCGTGACCGAACGTTGGGGAAATATTTCCTTAAGGTAGCACCTTTAGGGCTTGTCATCCAACGCCGGTTTCAATCTTCGATGGTGTCCTTCCGGAGAAATGTTTTCTATTTATCTGGCCTCTCGTCAACCCTCACCTGAAGACCAGCCGAGTCCTCTCTCTTGAATTTAAACATCATCATTTCTTCCTGCAGGAGAAGGTCGAGAGGTACCCCTCAAGCTAAAACTTGCAACGGCTGATGTGAGACATTCCAGTATGCCTTGGTGACTCTGAACAAAGCCGTCCGTTGGATTGTCGCCAATTTTCTCTTCTGCCGTTGCGAGAGATTCCAGTTCCTGGCGGGGTAGGCATACCTCAAAATACCTATGACCATTCCTTTATATATGGTCATTGTCGCAGGGTATCTGAGGTCCCAGAAGACGCCCCCACACGACTAAGGCCGTTCAAGGATTGGGCCACCCTATTTCCCAAGAAATCCAAGTGAGGAGTCACGTATAATCCTGTTTCAAATCTTACGCCAAGGTAGGCGACTAGCTACCTCACTTGGACGTATTCTTGTACCTTGAATTATTAAATTAATAGGGTGGGGTCTATCAGTTTTTGCTGTTAAGAGAATGACCTGTGTCTTGCTAAATGCCATTCGGAACTTTTTCCTCTCCCACCATTCTCCAACCAGGTTGGCACAACGTTCTCTTGCTGTTTTAGGCCGGCTCTGCTTTTAGAGGACACCTCTGCAGCCAGATCGTCGACGTAACTAGTGGCAGGGAACCGCTCTTCCTCTAAGACCCCCAACAACTCGCCAAAAATCAGCTTCCATAGGGCTGGGCCAAGTACTGAGCCTTGAGGGCATCCCCTCTCTATGGAAGCTCCTACTTCATAAGAGCTACCTCACCCACGTCTGTCCTCGAGGTAGCTCCTAATCAAGACCTATAAGTTGCTGAGGGATTAATATTTCTGCAACTGCTGGAGGAAGAGAGGCCACCAGACGCTGTCAAAGGCAGAGGATATGTCAAAGAGCAGCAACATGGCATACCGCTCCTCCCTCTGTTCAACGTCTGCTCGTAACAGAGCATCAGTGGTCCCTTTACCTTTTGTGGAGCCGTATTGCTGTGGGTGACTTGAGGTAAAAACTGGTGCTAGCTTGGTAATGAGTAGGTGCTCCAAAACCTAGCTCATCACAGGGAGAAAACATTTAGATTTATAAGACTTAGGGAGCTGCTTATCCCTGTCCCCTCCCTTGTAGAGGAGTCTGACGTCGGCAATTTTCCAGCTTCTAGGAAAGTAACCACTTTCCAGACAGTCATTGTAAATATCAAGAAACATTTCTTCCAATGTAGGGTATCCAACTATAGCGCCAAGTCCGGGAGCACGGCCAGTGTTTTGCCTTTCTACGGCAATACGCAGATCATGTATGTCCCAAGGTGAACACAGGTCCGAACGAGGCGGGTATACCGTTGTGCGTCTCACAAAACCTTCCTCTTCGTTGTCCAGGGACAGATCATTTCTGGGGTAAATCACCTCAATGAAGACATTAGCTGCCTCTTAAAGAGTGGTTGTCTGGTAATCTCCATGCTTGATGAGGGCTGCCAACATCTGAAGTGGAGCAAATTTGCCAAATGCCACCCTTTACGGAATACCCGTATTTTCTGCGAGCGCACCACGTTTCAATATGCCCTGGCCTTGAACCTATACTCATTACGAAGTACAGTGCGCCTCTTGTAACATCTGCACTTCTGGTTCGACCGCCTTGTAGAGGTCTCTTTTCATGATGGTTATGGCCGGTGTCAACCATGGAACAGGTCGAGCCCTCGCCTTTCGATGTTGGAGGGAGTTCCCGGCAGCATGTCGGACGGCATCGGTAATTCTGGAAACTCTATAGTCCAGGTCATCCAGATTTGCCGATTCAGCCTCTGTCCAATCCTCGTCGACTATCTCGCCCTCTAGCCTACTTCGAAATGTATTCCAATTGATTCCACGTGTTACATACCCTTTGTCGATGCCGTGGGAACATATCGTCTGATATGTGACAAAGACAGAACTTTGTGGTCGGAACTCGTCCCAGATCTGAGGGAACGACAATATAACTTATAAACGTCGGCGAGGCCAGAGTCACATCTATCCAGCTTACCCTCATTGGTCCAGAGAACGTTGGGCCAGTGGAGCGATTATTTATAATGACAAGCTAGCTTCTCGCAATGAACTCCCCGAGTTTAGCACCCCTTCTATTAGTTCGATTTTATCCCCAGACCGTGTTCCAAGAGTTAGTATCTGAGCAAATGATTACGTTTCTATTCCTGGCGATGATCGCTCCCATGGCGAAGATGCTTTCTTCTATCACGTTTCCTTCAGGTAGGTATAAAGATACCAGAGTAAAAGCAACGCTGCCCCACCTGATGTAGCATGCCGCACAATCCGCCATGGTGTATTGTCTCAGATCTATCACGTCAAGATTGGCGTTGTTGAGTATGATAGCAGCCCTGGGCCTCCACTCTACTGCTCAGGGCTATAATTCTTGACGTGAGGCCAAACCCAGGAACCAAGTTCCCATGCCAGTTCGGTTCCTGGACCGCCAAGCCATCATAGAGTTGTACGAGAGCTATCAGCTCATTCGCCTTGTTGAGCTCGAGGATGGTGATTGCAAGAGTGGGAAGACGAATAGTTCATCACGAGAGACAAGTTAAGAATGGTCCAACAGACAGTGAAACGTCCAACCAGAAACATAAATCTGCTACAAAGAGATGTTGGATTATTCTGTCTTCGGATAGGGCATACTCGATTCACCTACAGTCAGCCAATACAGTCCCAGAAAAAAGGAAATGAACTGATGTGTCGCTACTGCGAAAACGATCTCCATTTCCACCGTTAGCCACATTCTCACATGAGGAAGCAGTTCTCTGTTTAGGTTTTGTGCAGTCTAAGCGGATGTTAGATATTGGAAGTCAATGCCTCTAGCGCCAGGCCTAAACAGACTCTCGCCCTTGCCCTTAGAAAGCTTCTGCCACCATTGTAGCTGCACTGAAGGAAGATGGAATAAGGGTGAACCCGGCTGAAGACAGACACTATAGTCATGTCTTTTCATAAAGGCATTAAGAACTACCAGCCTCAGAGAGTTGTAGTTGACGAACAGAGCCGACAAATCTCCAACTCCATCCTCTACCTCAGTGTGGCTCCAGACCATCATCTCACTTTCTCAAATCATGCAAGGAGAGACTCAAGCTAGCCCTCCGCAAATCGTATAGACTGCACTGCTCTTACTGCGCCTGAAATTCCAAATTTATAAATCTATCATTCGCCCAACCCTGCTCCATGGTTTCCCACCTAGACACCTCAATAAAATCACGTTAAACAGACTGCAGAGTATCCTGGGATCTGTCCTTCGAAAAATCGTCAGGGGAACCACGCTCCAAGGGGCCAAGAACTCAAAGGTTTTATACGAGAAGAGCTCCAACTCCCCATTGGTCCGACCGCACACACAATTTTTTGTTGGCCTGCTGTAACGCTCTGTTCCGAAGGGTCGCCCCTCCACCAAGACCTGGGGGGTGGCAGAGCACGGTCCCTTGGTCAATGTTCTCAACAAGGGAAGGGCTTTGGACTCTAACGTTTGAAGTCAACTTCTTACCAGCGGAATGGCCCCTTTCCGTTCCGACAATCCATTGGCGTAAGCCATTACAACCGATATCTTCATTGGACCCTGCACAAAACCTTAAAATGCCACAAGGCATCAAAGGAAGTCTATATTAACAGTTGTTGCGGCCAACTTATGTAGTAGAGTATTAATCGATTACGTGGCAGACGCTATAAAAAACAAAACAAATCCGCTCACTGGTTTCTTATACTGCAAGTAGATAGATGGCTTCTTAGCGTCTTACTTGCACACATATCGTCGACTTCGGCTCATCCTCCAAGAGGATAAGGCGGGCTGACGTCCATTTTGTCGATCTACCTACACGAGAACATCCACTCGGCTGTTCATTTCTTTTGTTTTCATTTTTATTCTTGGTTGGGCAAGTAAAGGTTCCTTTTGAAGCCCTATCCGCCGTAACAAAGGTTTACATATAACTTTCTCCTCTTAGTTCCCTCTCTTGTTTTCCCCCACTTTGACTATGGCTGCTTGGTTATTGGTGGACTCTCGGATAATCTCGAATCTAAACTTATTAAACGTCTTATGAATTGCGCAGTACGATTTATTTTTGGGATTACCAGAGATACGCACATAACCCCCGTACGCCGAGTTGAAACGGCTTTATGCATCCTTCCGATATCAGTATTTCCTAGCTTTTTTTCTATTCCAAGTAATTAGTACTCAACACCTCACATATAGCCTAGAATATCTGCGATCAAAATTCTCAGTCCAATCCCATATTACCAGTATATTTATCCTCCACCTCACCGAACTGCTGCTAAATAATTTTTTACAGGAGCTGCATATCTCTGGAACCTCATCCCCTCTAACAAACAACATATACCAACCCTTGTTTAAAACCCTTCTATTTAACAACCTTTTGCTTCACCCATTTAATCCAATATTATAATAGTACAGATATGTTGTAATTACCATTATGTTTTTTGTTTTTTATGTATTTAGTCAGTTGGTTTTTAATTTATTCATTTTTCTCTTCTCTGTATGTAACTTATAATTAAGTGTGGCCATTCTGGTTTTTTTTTTTGCCAATATATGTTATTATAAAATTATTTTTTATTATTTATTTATTTAACGTAATTTACAACTGTACAAAATAATACAATAAGTAAATATGTTGTATGTTTCATATACACGACATAGAGGTTTACGACGGGGAGTAAAGGTGATCTGATGGAATTTGTCAGGATTTATTTTGATTCTCCAGTTTTGACAGCATTCTTCAATAGTTGTTATGTGTGTCTGTAGTGTTTGTGATGCATTAGTTGGGTCATTGTTTACAGACAGAATACATGTGTCATCAGCGTATGTTGTTAGGACTGTGTTAGGGTGGGTTGGGATGTCAGCTGTATAAACCGTATAAAGAATGGGACCTAAGTAGTATCTTGAGGAACACCGGCGGACTGAGAAAAGAGACATGAGTAGGCTAGGTTATAATTTACTTTAAAGGTTCTATCAGAGAGGTAGGAACGGATAAAAAAAAATATCTAGGGGGTAGGAATTAATGAAGTTTATAGAGCAGACTCGATCAAAAGCTTGTTCAACATCGAGGAAGACTCCCGTGCAGTACATACCGCGCTCCAATGTGGAAGATATGACAT
>NW_027108555.1:63213-68426 GCF_000696795.3 Halyomorpha halys
ATGTTCTAAATCCAAACTGGTGGTCAGGAATAACCTGATATGAGTCAAGGATTGGATAAAGGCGTTTTAATAAGAGTTTTTCTAGGATCTTGCCCATAATGGGCAGGAGTGAAATAGGACGGTAGGAAGATGGATATTCAAGTGGCTTGGAGGGTTTGGGAAACATTTTTATTATAGAAATTTTCCAAGGGTCAGGGAAATAAGTGGAACGGAGTGTAGCATTATAGATATAGGTAAGGAATAGAATGGCTTTACGAGGGAGCTGTTTCAGAATGTGTGCTGTGATAAGATCGTGCCCAGGAGCTTTATTAGAAGGTAATTGGTGGATGATGTTCATTATTTCTGAGGGATGAAAGGGATTAGGAGGAAGGGTCATTTGAAGTGGAATTGTAATCTCTGCTTCAACATGTTCAAGATGGGTTGGATTAAGGATATCAGGATGGGGGTTAAAAGTATTGAAGAGGTGTTCGCCGAACATTTGAGTTTTATTATAAAATTAAAATTACCTTTTTAATTGTTTTAAAGACCCAGAATAATAAACTACTTTTTATTTCAATTCCCACGGAAAATCTGGTGAACCATGTGAAGACGAATGCCATAGTCATGTCCATTCAGAAGGGCAAGAGAGGTAAACTCCCCTAGCAGTTCATACTGAATAGCGAAGGCCGAAGGATCTCGAACACCATCCTCTACCACAGCGTGACACTTGATAGGCATCTTACCTTCTCCAGCCCCGTCAGAGAGACTCAAACTGGCCCTGTTGAAGTCCTACAGGCCGGTTGAAGGCTACAGGAGCCACCTGCTCACCTCACAGCAGATCTCACTTCAGCTCAAAATGAAGTGGCAAGGCAATTATCCGCCTAACGTTGCTCTATGACCCCGCTCCTGCGACACGTCTTCAAGACCACACTGAAAAAGCTGCAGAGTTACCAGAATTCCCTCATTCGGAGAATAATCAGAGGAACTTCACTCTAAAGAGCCAGGAACAGATTTAATCCATGATGAGCTCTAGCTCCCCTATGTGCCGAAGTTCATAGGCCTTAGTTTCACATCACGTTTTTGATGGGCTGACGGCATGTGCTAACTCGCTTTTCAGAGAGGTCGCCCACAAAGCATTGAGATCTCTGAAATGTTTGAGAAACATGTACCTGAAACATCCACTCATCATAAGAATCCAATCTTTACTCTTAAAACTATCAGACCAAGGTAAGTCCATAAGTTTCATATGCTAAGCCACATTGAATCCACATAGAAGGAAGCTAAGGTTACATTGGTCTTTAGATTTTTATAAGCTTATTGCCTTCTTTCTAAATTATAGCTCATCTTCGATTA
Organism: Halyomorpha halys; assembly: GCF_000696795.3. Classification (NCBI taxonomy): domain Eukaryota; kingdom Metazoa; phylum Arthropoda; class Insecta; order Hemiptera; family Pentatomidae; genus Halyomorpha; species Halyomorpha halys. The sequence goes on from NW_027108555.1 coordinate 64,546, forward strand.
TTATATTATATATTTTTCATTATTATTATTTTCATTTTTACTTATGTTCAATTATGCGTGAGTGAATATATGTGGGTGTGTGTATGTAGCTTTGTTATAACAATCCATAGGCATTGATGAACATAAGGTTGTACGCCTTTAAACAAAAACAAAAAATCATTCCAAGCCGGGAGCTCTGGGTCCTACACTTCAACCCACACGACCGTCACGTCCCTTGTTTCAAGGTTAACAACTACTTTCTTATACAAAAAAATATAATTAAAGTGCTATAACTATATAAATTAATTCAAAAATTCCATTTACCTTTTAAAAAATAAATACTCCTAATACAGAAATACTCCTATCTTATACTGTTCTTTCTTTTAATAGACGGGATGTTATTGCATAAACATTACCTAAACATATTAACAGATTATTAGTGATGTTTATAAAACTTGGATGACAATATTTGATTCTTTAAAACTTTTTTACCGCATCTTTTGGATTTTTACATTCGTAAAGATTTCAATCGCTGCTCATACATGATTACAACAAATTTTGAAATAGTTTTCAATGACTGTGATGTTCTCCCACATTCCCAACAAACTAACCAAAAATTGAAATAATTCATAACAACAGAGGGACTTGTTGATTTGATACACTTTAAAATTAATGTTAAACGTTTCTTTTTTGATTAAAGAATGAAAAGGAAGTAGAAAATACTAATAAGTTTCTTACTATTCAAGTAGAACTATCAGCTTATACGAAACACCCATAACTCCTCTAACAATAAAAGATCACATGCCTTACGAATACCCTTCTTTCTCCAAACAAGTCATCATAGTAAAACGAACGGGTCAAAAGCGTTGGCTGAGACCACTACCCCATGCAGATAAAGAGAAATACAATTATCTTAATAGTAGACTAAAAATTATGCTGCTTTAAACCTGATTAATTTGATAATTATATTATTTCCACCTGGTTTCACGAAAAATTACAAGAACGAGCTGGAGTAGAGATTAATTTTCAAATTTCAATTTTTATAGAATCTCATTGGATGTTCTTTATCTTTTCATGCCTTCATGACACTTTTTTAGCGTACACCACATTACCTGGTTGTGAAACATTTCTTACGGTCGTGAATTAATTTTAATAAAGTTAACAAAAAAACTTAATGCAACAAATATCGAAATTAAAAAAACTTCAAGCATCTGACAATTCTTCTATGGAAAATAAGACCAGAGTTATTTAACTTGCTATGAAGGAAATTGAGGAATGATCTTTAATTTAAATCATGCAGAATTGACGAAGATAAAACTTTGTATTTGTAATTTTTTCTCATTAAATTTAAACTTCATATACTTGGATAGAACTGAATATATACATATACATTTAGAACTGAAAAAACTAAAAACAATTTTCTCAATCCAGATAAGAGCCCGAACAAGAGATGTCCTACAATTGACTTCTGTAGAAACATAATCTCCATATTAGTTGAAGCTGGTAAATAGATATTATCAAACCTCCTTCCAGTGAGTAGTTAACAGCACAGGGGATAAATTCACCCTCTCTCGCCCCTAACCATTACCCAAGAGATTACAGTAACGTACCTGGGGACAGTTTTTGTTATTCTCCATAGTGTGTATCAGAATGCGAAGTATTGATTACATGTCAGCGATTGTCAGCGAAGCAGTCATTTCCGAGTAGTAATTCAAAGCCTTCGGAATAAATTCTGTGATAGTACGTTGATAACTGCAACTTTTCTTATAACTGTTTAATTGCCACTTCCAACGAAAGCGGACTCATTGGAGGATTAAAATCTAAACATTTTAATTAAAAAACCTAAAGCTACAATACCGTCATCGCATCAAAGAAATTATTTCTTATAGTATTTTCACTCTAATAAGAAACGTATTCAGAAGAGTTAAATAAAATTACCTTTTGAATCTGATTATTTAATTTTCAATGAAACGCTTTAACTTTTGTCTCTTGGTCTCTATCATTTATAATAGAAATGAAGTATTTTGTTTATAATCTTTAATACGCCTTATCCGTTTTCGTTCAATCATAACGAATCGTAAAAAACGATACCGTGTAAATGTGTTTCGGTGACAAAAAATTAATTATTAAATTAAAAAAAAATTCTCTACAGAAGTGCAATATCATACATGAACTCACTGCCTCATTCCAAGCATCTCGTGCGCTGTCATTGCGCCACCAAATGCTTAACCTTCCTGCCACCGTTCAACTGGCCATTGTTTCTGGGCTTCCCTTAGCTCTATTTTCATGGCATCTTGCTCTTTCTCTCCCCTCTCTGTGTTCTCTCCTTCTCCAAGAGTTAGACATGTTTCTCAGCCGTTGGTATACGGTCTGAGTACAACCCTGCAGGTGACCTTTGTCCATCCAGTATCCTCTACTTCCTCTTTTCCTGCGCTCGAAACGATCATCTCTTGAGCGCACTGGACGAAAGATCGCACTCTCGGTAGTCCTTCCTTTCTTCCTGTCTCTTTGGCCAAGTGTACTCTGAGGCCGCAAGTTGCCAGCGGAAAGAAATGGTTCCGACCCCGACCTAAAATCGAAGAGAAGTTTCACAAACCTCAGTGAGAGAGATGTTGGCAACAGTTGGATTGTTGGATTGGTTGGAATTGAAAAAATGTTCTCAAGGATGGATCAGATGATGTTGGTGGTGATGACCCTCCTCAACACCATGACTAAGATCATTGAGCAGCATGGTTGAGTACATAGTTATCAACTATAGTAATGAGGCTGTTTAATGTAGGTATTCCCCGGAGTAAAAATTGGGGGATATTACCCAAATTAATTATTATACTGGTAAGCTGGTTTAAATTAAGGAATTACTTATAGTTTGCTGGTAATGATGAAGTGTACTCTATTTAAATAAATTGATATAATGGTTTTAAAATGAAATAACATCTATTCTCTTTAAAGTTTTCTGACACAATTAGCTGTAGAGTTTGAGCAAAATAGTTACAATATATGTTAGTTGGTTTTATTGCATTAATTGATGGAGATTACATTTTACTTGATTGTAAGGAGCTTGAAGGTTGGTTCTGATGTGAATGTGATTATGGAAGGAGGGTTCTCTCTTCTCATCCTCTTGCCGCCGCCGCCTCTCTCGCCTGAGTCTAAGGTTTTACTCCCTCCTCATTATGAGAAGAGACTTTCTTGAAGAGTTCTGTCCTCTTCTTCTCCTGTACAGGTCACGATGGCTTCTTTACTGGTACTAACCCTGGGGTGAGGAACAGATAATACCGCCTGAACAGACAGGGTTCCAGCGAGGGGTCGCATGTGAGCACCATCTAGCAAAACTCCAATGTCCCACCCTGGAACATATGCATCTGAATAGACTGCTATCATTTAGTTTGACCTTAGCTATGCTTTCGAGTGTCTCTCATCCGCTTCTAATCCGCCGACTGGAGGAATTCAAGTTTCCTGAACAAACTGGCTTTATTGGGTTCAATACATCTCCTTATATACATTCGATCAGCTATCGAAAATCAGCTGTCTCAGACCGTAACTTATATATATGAATGAGTGCTGAGTTGGATGATTTGGGTGGTGCGTGTAGTAACGTGAGTATCATCTCGTTCATAAGGGATGCATCCAGTTCAGAGAGCCGTTCTTAGGACTTCGTCTGGTCATTGAGTTCCTAGACCTCTTCTCTCGCCCGTCCTCCTACTTCTGTTTTTCTACCATTTCTCTCTCTGTCTGTGTTCTCTTTACTTCTGCCCCCACAGTTTCAAAAAGGGAATTTCATTTCATTTCATTTCACGTCACCTTTAGGGAATTTCATTTCCTCATTGGCTATCATCAGCCACGCCCAAGAAAAATACGTTAAAAAACACCTCCTGTACCACCGTAGATTTATGTATATAATATAA
>NW_027108555.1:68513-69611 GCF_000696795.3 Halyomorpha halys
TTACTATTTTGAAGAAAATATTAGATTATAAAAGACTGATCTTTTTTCATTTGTGTTGGTGTTTCATAGGTCGCTTGAAGGTTTGATGATATCTTAAGCATTATGCTCTTCATTTAATATACGTCGTTTTTTTTTAAATTGAGGCATATTTTAAAAAATTAATAAATAATAACGAAACATATATTGTACTTGAGCAAAGCCCGCACACCCCTCATCCAGGCTGTTGAAGAGATTCAAGACCAATTTCGGGCCGATTACATTCATTAGACGGACTACTAAGGGCCCTGAGAGAGTTCAGTCACTTCAAGAAATTAATCTGCCAACCCGACCGATTCTTCTATAGGAGAAGAAAAAATCGTCAGCAAGCTAAGTGAATTGTGTTTCTTAATTCACAGTACTTTGGTTCTATGATTTATCCAGTAAACATATTCAAACACCCAACAACTTATTTTCCCGATTTAATTGTTAACTGTCATAATTATTTTTCATTCCTATATCTTCTTTCTTCTAATAATACAAAGTTTCTATTAACTTTACATTAAAGTTCTTATTTAACTGTTAATCATTTTTCATCTTAAAGTTCTAAATGGTGATATTTTTACACTAAGTGCTATAAAAGGGAAATTAAAAAAAAAAAGAAAATCTATCAACAACGTGTGGCCATTATATTTTAAATGTAAATTAGATCACTCCGTCTCTCTTTTATTTGAGGTGCAACGAAGGTACAAACTCATAGCTAAATAGTTGTCAGAATTAGTGCCCCTAAAAACAGAAACTAAATTAGCTAAAAGTCGATAGCTAAGTTAGTTCCAACTTCTTATGGAAACTAATTTTTTAACCCTATTAGTGGTTTCCCTATCATATTCACATATGATATCATACTTTCACTGAGGAGATCAGCTGATCGAAGGTATATAGAGAAATGCACCAAACACAATAAACCCATTATTTTACAGCAGTCCCAGCGTGTCAGATCTTATTCCTTCTTCTCTTTTTTCTAACAGTTTGCTTTCGTCAAAATTTAAGTTATATATATATATAAGTTAGCTGTGTATATCCTCAGGACAATAAACAAGAACTCTGTCCTAGTAGGATTAC
>NW_027108555.1:71721-73661 GCF_000696795.3 Halyomorpha halys
AGACGGACAGGCTCCGCAAATAGATCAGTATTTTACAGCAGTTCAAGCGAGTTAGATCTTTTTCCTTCTTCTATTTTTTGACATTGTGCTTTCGCCAATACTTAACTTATATATATATATATATATAAGATTAACAACTGTGGGTACAAAAACTAGAAAAAAAGAAAGGGAGAGAGAAAGTGTATTTCAAACACTGACTTTTATTGAGACCAGCTCGTCTTTATAAACATTTGATTCAGCTGTCTATTCCATCAGCTGATATGAGTTCAACAGCTGACTGTAACATACACACACACTATATTTATATGTATATGTATATCGAAAATATTACGTTGTTATGTGTTTCTCATCAGTTTTAAAAAAATACAGTTATATTTTTTATTTTTGGCAATTCAGATTTTCTTAAAATTATTAGGTTAATATGACATAGCGCAAAGTAATTCAAGTATTTGTCCTAATTCTTACAGGTTTAATATTTTTCTTATGTTAAACAAATCGGACAAAAAATATTACAACTTTAGAAAAAAAATAAGAAAAGAAACACCGACTCTAGGAATTATAAATCATTGAACGAACTTCTCTAATTTCTATGTCAAATTTACAATATTTGCTTGCTTGTATATTTAATAACATAAATTATAATGTGGCGATTTAAAAATTGTGTTGGCGTGTTAATAAGGGCTATTAATAGGAAACAGGATTTGAAGTAATCCATTTGCAAGTTTGAAATCATTGTATATGATTTTCGAAATACCTAAAACATCTACAAAATAGATTGTAACAAGTTTATCATGCAAAAAGAAAATAATAGATCCATCAAAAATTTAATAGCAACGTTTGGAAATTCCAGTTTATATAATATTTTTATGACATGCTGTATTATTCTTTCTCAAACAACTTCACAGACTAATGATGGACATGTCAGGGCTATTCTTGTAGTTGCGAATTTATAAAAGAAGCATTAACATTAAAGTTATAACTCCATTATCAGAGAGAGCAAAAACTAGTTATAACTAACAACTAATAACTAAAGCTGAATTAGCTGTAATTGCATTGGAAACTAAAAATTAGCCGGTTAGTTGTTAGCTGTTGCTTCATAACTACCCCTTAGAACTAAATTAGCTATGATCTGACATCCACAAATAACATTTAGTTATGAAGCGTTAGGTCATAGCTAAAATTGATATTTAATTAGTTCTATATTTAGTTTCAACTGAAAATCTAAAAAATAATAGAAAAAAAAATTTCTCAGGTCAATCGATTATTTTCAAAGGTGCTAAGAAAGAGAAAAAAAATCGATTTTATTATAACGCGGCTGTACATCGATTCATTTAATCATTACGGATTTCTAACATATTATGGTCGCTGTAGATTTTTTCCGAGGTTCTGAAAATGAAAATAAAACCGATTTTGTGATTGCGCTCCTTTTAATGTTAAAAATCACAGTAACTTTCAAAACAAAAAGGGGGCACACAATATCGAACATATAATCGATTTTTTTTCATTTGCACAACCCCCGAAATGTTATGATCTGACTCGCTGGAACTTTTTTTTTTTTTCCGAACCCTCTAAAACAGAAATAAAATGTGAATTAGTAAGTGCATTACTGTGTAAAAAAGAAAAGTAATTCGTGTTGTGTCTTACCTTTTACTACCTTTGGTATTTTAAGGTTATATTTAATTTTACATAAAATATTTAATTTTACTAACCATTCAAGGAGCTATTTTGAGTCCGGAGGTGAGGGGCCTCCTCGTGTTGTATCGCATAGAAGATAAAAATAAAAATAAAAAAAATAATAAAGACAATAGATAATGGTGAAATGATAAGAGAAACAGCCAGAAATCAAAAGAAGTGTGAGGGAGGGGTTTGGGGTGCATCAGAAGATGGAGCTATGAGGTGATGTTAATAGGGTTTTTGGTACCTTTCCTGCCCTGCCACCT
>NW_027108555.1:75531-82136 GCF_000696795.3 Halyomorpha halys
CGTACTTATGTCTTGTGGTGAGCTGAGTGTTGTAATGTTGGGTATGTTGTCATATGCGTGTGTTTTGTAGAGTTTCCAGTCGGCTTGTCGAAAATTGTATTTGATGTCTGTGGGTGGGGTTGATGTTGTGTGTTTGCCTAACTGATAAAGCACTGGTAGGTGGTCATTGTCACTAAACTCTAGTGTATTGCAGTTAGTGAATATGTGTGGTTGTTGCGTGTGGATGTGTATCAGGGGTTTGATGTTTGTCTGTAGGTGTGTGCATCAGGGTCTATTATTGTGTATTTTGTTTTAGTCAGGTAGTTTCCTAGAGCATTGCCTTTTGCGCAGTTCCATGAGTGGTGTTTGGCGTTTAGGTCACCTAGTATGATGTGTTGTCTGTCGTTCTCGATGTCACAGAGAAAAGTCTTGAGTGTGTCCGGTTTGGCACTGGGGCTTCGGTAGACGCAAGTGATTTTGTAGGAGTGTTCTTGTCTTACTTGTATTGTAATGGCTCTGTGTTTGTTGTCGTGAAGTGTGGATCCGTTGATGAGTCTGGATGGGACGTCATGACGCAGCAGTAGTGCGACGCCGCCGTGTATGGGGGAGTCAAGTCTGTAAGTAGTGTACCCGCGGAAGTATGTCTGTGTGTAGTTGCTAAGTCTTGTGTCCGTAAGTGCGCCTATGGATGGCCTACGAGAGGCCAGTAGGGTTTCTAGCTCAAGTTTTCGTTTCATGAGGCCTGTTATGTTATAGTTGATTATGCAATGTCTAACCATTGATCCTTGGGAGTGTGTTTTGAAGCACAAGGTTAAGTGTGCTCATCAATGTTGTAAACATGGCTTTCATGTCCTGGAACATTGACATGAGGTTGGAAACCCATGCCGGTTCCGAAGACGGTGGTTGGATGGTTGGTGGGGGAGTGCCGTATATAATTCTGCCCGCATAAGAGGAGGGGTCTGATTTTTTTAATTGAGGTTGAGGAACCTCTTGGATGTTTGTGGTGGAGGGCCTAATGGTTTCCCTCTTGGCTTGCAAGGCGTTGATCTTGTCAGCCCTTTGTTTACATTTTGTATATGAGGATACATGATCCTCGTCACAATGAATGCACTTTGGTGGGGTATTTCTTGGGCATTCCTTTATAGGGTGGTTTTCCCCGCAGCGGACGCAGATTGTTATTCTGCCGCAGTAGTTTTGAGTGTGGCCAAATTCCTGGCAATTGTAACATTGCTTGGGGCCACCAATGTTTCTCATTTTTTCAACTGAGTATATCATGTGGTCTTTGGGACCCACTTTTTTAATATCGTATAGGGTTGTTGTGTGTTCGGTTGTGACGATAATATGGGTCAGATCATTCTTTTGCCCGGCGGGATTTGTTTTTTGCATTCTATGCAATTCACGGAAGCCAGGAAGGCGTTCCGAGAATGCATCAGTAATTGAATCCAAAGGCTGATTAAGGTCAAACCCTTTGATGATGTTATTTTTCAGAGGTTTGGTACCCCGTGGTGCGTAAGTATAGTAATATACATTTTCCATGATTTCTAAATAATGAAGTACTTTGTCGTAGTCTTGTTTCGTATTTGTTAAAATTTTGTTTTCCTCTTATGAGGAACGGATAGTGAAATTAGTAATATTGGCCTGTTTAAAAGCATCCCGTAATTGTACCGCCGATACCGGTGGATTAATTACTATAGGTGGTGGTCTAACTGCTTTTGTAGTTGTGTTCGTTGTGGTGCTTGTAGTGGGTGTGTGTGTGTTGTGTGTAATATTGGTCTCAGAGAGTCCGTCAAATGTATTATCGCATTTTACTGGTGGTTGGGGTCGAGGATCAACCTGGGGGACAGTATCTGTTGGTGTTGTATAGCCTTGATCATCAATGGTCGTGATGCGACGTCTCTTACATTGCCTAGGGGGGTTGGGAGATGTCTGTTTTGTTTGCTCTGTAATATGATCGACAACCATTGCCGTTGGATTCGTTATGTTAAAATAAATTAAAAACTTTAAATAAACTTAGGCTAAAATAAAGATAAACTTAATATATGGTATTTAAAGGTTTAAAATAATAGATTTAAAAACTTTTAAAAGAAATTGTTTACTCACGCGCCCTCACATAGTGAGGGGAAGGTAAAAGGACCCACGTGGCAATGACTCAGCAGTTTTCAGAAAAACCGTTGGTGACGTCAGAAGCAAGACAGTAGACTAGCAGGAACAACCTTACGCTTCCAATGGCAGGCACTGACAGGAATTGTTGACGCTGGGACTGCTGTAAAATACTGGTTTTATTGTGTTCGGTACATCTCTCTATGTACATTTGATAAGCTGATCTCCTCAGTCAGCTGACATCGAAGTAACAGCTCACTCATACCGTAACTCTCCCCTCCCCCCACTAGTTTAAGAACAATTCTCGTTAACTAATACTATACAATTAAATACATAGAAAACAAAAACAATAAAGAAAAACTGTTTACAATAAAAATAATTTCCTATACGGAGGACGCAATAGAACGTTGTGAAAGTGTGACTAAAACAAGCATTTGGAGGAGGCAGATAGTCCCCAGAAGAGGAAAAAAGTTGTTATCTAGGCACAATATTACAGGATAACGGAGAAATATAGAGAAATATTGGATATGGAAGAAGTGCGCGACACGATGGAATTTTTGGCAAGGTCCCCCTGGCGAAGGAGGAGGCAAGAAGGAAGGACTGTCAAGTGAACGCTCATTTGTACAGTGCGTACAGGAATTAATTGATTCCAGAGCCAGAGAGGAAGTGTCCCGAATGGAAATATAAGAAATGGGATGGACGAGAGTTGCTTAAAATCGTCCGAGAACTAATCAAGTACCATAAGAAATGAATACCGCTTTAGCGGGAAGGGAAGAGTTGCAACCACCGAAAGGAGACAGATAAAACCAAGAATCAGCGGGTGCCGTAAGGACAGAAAATGGCATGGTTGCGGTAAAATAGGACAATTAGCTAGTGGCTCAGTGTCCATGCACCAGGTGTTTTAATTGCAAAAATGTGAGGCAAGGACGAACCAATGGAGATCAATACCCAACATATGCGGTGGAGCAATCGGAGGTTGAGTAGATCTTAGGGAAATCCCGAAAAGAGAATATAACATAATATTTCATTGGTTTACAGCTGATTGCATTTTCAGCCAATCCCCTCTTTAGTTTTAATGTGACTCTTCTAGATTTTATCATCGATACTCCTAAATTATACACCTCTATTAAACACTTTTTCTTGGTTCTATCTACAGATTTAATCAAAACATTAATAAAGGCCATCGACGATTAGTTATATTATAGGAGTTAAAAAGTACTAAAGTACAAGTTACCATTGTACAAGTCACTATAATTGTATTAAGTAAAATCTAAAAGACTAATAGTATTAGTTTGTACTTTATTATGTAATAGGCCTCTGGTATATTGTCAGCCCTAATCCCCTGGTAAACAAACACTTAAAATGCATATAACGCAGATTAAGATAAGAAATAAAGCAGTGTTATTCTAGCAAGTTAGTTATTCATTTCTGTGCCCCTTTTCTTCCTTTTTTTTTAAATCATTATTTTCACCCGACTACACGTAAGTGGTGCCGAAAGCTGGGAACTCTGCACTGGCCATTTTATTTTTTTTTCACACTACGAAAATTTTTTTGTTTGTTTTAGGAACAGTAGTTTTATGCTAAAAATCTTGTACTTTAACTTTTTTTTTTTTCATCTTCCGGAAAAGAGCTCAGAGTTTGACATGGAAAACGGTCAACAGTAACCAATTGTAAGACCGGCGGTGCTGAACTTCCCTACGATTCAGCGGTTCCTGCGGCCCGTGAAGCCCCCGCAGCCCATTTTTATTTTATTAAGTGAAAAATTGAAAGACAAAAATAACATCGGTAGATTTCAGCGCACACTATTTTTCTTACATAAGTGAAATGAATTTATTCGATAAAAGCTTTTCAGTAGCATTACATACAATTATGCAAAAATCCAGATTTTAACATATTGTTATACTGGCTTTTACGGTAAAGCCGCCGAAATCCCGAAATAAGTGGGATTGTTCCCTAACTCCTTGGTATACCTGACATCCCAGTCCTTAATGGTCTTACTCTTATCCTGATCTTTTAGATATAGATTTTGTGTCATCCTCCAAGGACTTTCTGATTTACTACTCCACAACTTCTCCTTGCGACTTTACAGACTGTTCATTTTGACCTTCTTTCTCTTGTGATCTTACTCTTCCACTTTAATTCTATGGAATCCTTAAGTTTTTTCTCCAAAGATATCATTACTATGCGGGACTGATGGTGCGTGTATTATGGCCTGTATACTCGTAAATAACATTATTTGAAACAATGTTATGAGGAGACTCTTATCGAACTAAGTTTAGACTCCTTAAAGATTCACTAATCTTTCTTATTATTGCCTTAATAGCTTTTCATTCCACAAAGGATATGTACTAAATGCCAAGTAACTTCAGCTTTTCTTGTCATATGATACTTAAAAATATTTATAAATTTATATTTTATTATAATTCTTTTATTTAAATTCTGATAAAAATCCCTTCGATATTATTTTAAAAATATTTTGGGGGATTAATTTGTTGCATAATGGATATTTAAAGACTTAAAATCTTGTTATTGATCCATTTATTATATTAATATCGACTTGTTGATAAATACATGTAATATTTTCACCTGTGGTAATTGTAGTTTGGTTATTTCAAATAATAGACCACTACTGTTTTTAATTATCGTAACATTTCAAACCCAACATTGAATTACCAGGGTTTTCAAAAAAATTTACAAATATTAAATAGCATACGTAAATTTGTTTTGTTTTATAAAAATTAGTATAAAAGAATAAATATTTCAAATAAAGTTTATTTTTATATTTAGCCAAAGACATGCTTTACAAAAAATATTGTACATACAATCATTCCATTTATTTATCAGTACAAAATATCCCTCCAAGTTTCATTCTAAATTTTGTGATATGTGTTTATTTTAAATCTGTGAAAACGGATTTCGTATAATATAGATAGTTTTTGTAACTTGAATTTTATGAAAAAGTAATCGGTGGTAGATAGTGCTGATACTGAAAAACTTTAGAAATCAGGATTCATGCAGGGTCATGCGCGGCCGATCTCAAAATATACATTAATGTGGGGATTGACCTGTACTTACAATTCAAAATGAATGGTTTACTTTAAGTACTTACCTTAACTTTACTTACTTAAATTAACTTTGTACAGCATCCCCATCCGCCTTAATATTTTGGTCCTCCAGGCTGGATCTAGCCAGTCACTATGATGATTTGTTGCAAGATGAATCTTAACAGTTTCAAATCAGTGTACGGGTACTTTCCAGAACACCGTAAGCGGTTGGACTAAGACTAGTCAACCCTGAGGGACATTTGCCCGCCTACCGAGAAGACATTGAATGAGGTGCCCGAGGAAGATTTGTGCCGGGTACAGAGTCACGATGGAGGTGAATGTACCCACCTCACGACTGTCCCGGCCCCAGCTGACTATGCTAATACCTGACTTAGCCAGACCTTTCGAGTTAAGTTTCTATTTTATTACGGAGAGAGCTGGGCAATCGGTTCTCCTTACTCGAGAGAAAGCATTCCGGTGTCGTTCTAGGGGTCGCTAGGGTCAACTTATCAGGAGGTGTTCGATATCTGTATGAAGTTAGATGTGGAATATTGACAATTATGTAGAAACAAATGTAATAAATTTATTACTGATAGTAATAAGAAATTCAGTTTATTAAGAATTTTTAAAAATGGTATAATCTATTTATAATTTAAAGAAAAAAAAAAGCTTTTTCTAAGCTCTCGTTTATTAATGGTTTACTACACTTCAGAAGCCAAAGGGTACAATTGATAATTTTGCAAATATTTGCTAACTACTTGGTGCCAGAATTAAATATCTATTCAGCATTGACAAAACTGAAATTTCATAATCGTTTCAATACTTGAAGCATAAATTTGATTTTGAAACAAAAAAAAAATCTTAGTCGTCTAATTCTAACTTATACCCCTTGGCTTGTAATCTACTCACGTCAAGCCATTCTCACAGAAAGGGGGGTTAATGATTCCGAGCTTTAAAAAATGAAAAAATACCACAAATAAGTGACATTGGGGATTCTCTATTAAACACGTTAGTTCCATTCTATTCAAGTCCTGTATGAAAAAAAAATTTATTCGTAAATGAAATAAATAAAACATGAAGAAATTTCGACAGGGTTGGGTCTCATTCCTGTATTTCCCTAGATATGTATCCAATAGGCATAAGATTACGTCATTAAGTCATTAAATTCTAAAAAGAATCAGAAAAATGATTAAATTAAATTCTTTATATAAGGAACGAAAAAAAAAATACTAAGCTTCATATATACATGAACATTATTCAAACTTTTTTTATTTTATTTATTTGTTGATATTTACAACTGTATAAAAAAATACAACCAGTAAATTTGATCATCATGACATATGATATGATACAGGATGTAGAGAAACTACCCAGTAGTAGAACTCTAAAACAGTTTACAATATAAGGTCACGAGGCCATCTTCTTTTCAGGCGCCTTGGAGGATTGCCAGGAATGGAAGAGGAAGCAAGGTTAGAAACGAGT
>NW_027108555.1:85131-87785 GCF_000696795.3 Halyomorpha halys
TTTTTTAGGGATGTAGGCCAATAAGTAGGATTTTTGGGCGAGAGGATAGCATATGTATTGGAAGTGGAAACTCGGGATAAGATATTACCACGGAGGGTATTCAAACTTAAATAAACATTTTCAAACCTAAATTAATGTAGCCAAACATACATTTACCTGCTATATAAATTCTATAATTTGATTAATTGTTTGCATGACAGATGGGGAAGAAAACTTCAAATTTAGTATTTAACTAATAACCCTTCTTGGACCACCTTTGTTCAAAGTACCTAACAAAGTGCTGAACGCCTGAGCCTTCGTGGGTTATAGTGGGGTGTAGTAGCACGGATTTCCCCCCTACCAGTTTATAAATAGGCCTCACAAAAATGATTTAAACAACATTCCAACACAAAATTACAGAAATAAATCTAAAATCTAAAAGAAAAAGTAAAAAAAAATACCCTCAGTATTCTCCAAGATTATATACCAACATTACAATTATCTTCTAAAAAAACCTTTTGTTTTAATAAATCTATACTTCCACGTAATAATAACTTCTACTATATACACTTTTTTAACGCACTCCTGTTCCTTGTACATACAGAATAAAATAAAATAACCGAAAACAAAACCATGTCCACTCTTCTAATCCACTCGTGTCCCGGGTTTGAAGTCGAAAAAAGTCAGCACTTGCTCCTTCTGCAGTGGTTCCAACACTTACGGATACTATTCTCCATAGTCAGTGTCATGATCATTCGGCTATCTTTCTTTAAATGATTATTAATAGGGAACAAATACTCTGCCATTTCTGGAACCACTGAGTGCGTCAATCAAATCGGTCAAAGCGTCCCTGTCCGCATATGACATCGCTCTCTGGAGTAGATCAACTCCTCGCAGAGAAATTCAAAATCCAAATGAGTCTTGACAGTCTCTGCCAGTAGACCAAGACATTTTCATTGACCGTTGACCTAAAGAAAACCAACTCCTCAATCTTTGGCCTTTCCACAAATCTACCGGAAGTTTTTAACCTCAAATTTAATCAGAAAAATCTGGCCAAAGATGGTTTTCTCAATTTCTTTGGCCATAAACCCAACCCAAGATTCACCTGGAAATCTGGAAATTAGCCGAATACAGCGGTAAAGCATTCTGCAAATTTCTTGGCTTCTATGAACAAAAGCAGTAAGACAGCCCTGCCAGGCTTGAATCTCTAAAACCACAAATCGTTTTTAACATTCCTGGTATTAAAAGCAAGGAGAACACTCCTAGGAATCTTATGAGCTGTCTTTCCTTATCCAAAAGACAAGTGGACTAGAATATATACTGACGGGTCAGCCACAAATGCAAGGATAAACAGAGGGGTCAGTCTCCTTGTATTAACAGTTTTCTGCAGGGAATACTTTTTTAGTTAGATTCGATTATTTCGGCCTCTTAACAAAAATTACTTTTACGTTCCCAGAATACCAATCATCCTATCGCCATATCTCTCTATTATCGATCATGGGCAAAATCATTAAAAAACTCATTTTGAAACGCCTATACCCCATCCTGGATTTCAATCATATAATCCCAGATCACCAGTTTGGATTCTGAACATCCCACTCTACTATCCAGCAATGTCATCGTGTAGTGGACGTAGTCTCGTCTTCTTTGGAGCGCAGAATGTACTTCGCGGGAGTCTTTTTCGATGTAGAACAGGCTTTTGATCGAGTCTGGCGCCCGGTACTGCTTTGCAAACTCAGTACGTTACAAACGCACAACGTTAATTCCAACCTCCTACATACTTTCTCTCCATTCGTTCCTTTCTCATTGATAGATTATTCCAAGTAAAACACAATGGTTCCTATTCATCCCTCTGGTGTTCCTCAAGATAGTATCCTCAGTCCCATCCTCTACACCGTCTATACAGCTGACATTCCAACCAATCCTAACTATCCTCACCACGTATGCCGATGACACATGTGTGCTCGCAGTTAATAATAACTAAAATAAATTCCAACAAATCCCGTCAAATAACGTTTACCCTTCGTCGTAAACATACCGACTGCACTACAGTTTCATTTAATAATGTTACTCTTACCCCTGTCGAACAGATCCGCTACCTTGGACTACATTTGGACAAATGGTTAACCTGGAATCCTCACACAAGACTGAAAAGACAGAAAACTGCACGTCGATTTCGACTATTACAACACTTAGTAGACAAACGGTCAAAACTTCCAACACATTACAAAGGACTGATCTACATTACTGTAATAAAGCCAATCTGGACACATGGAGTTGAGCTTTGGGGCTCCACTAAACCTTCGAATTCTTCTCGTATCCAATCCTTACAATCCAAAATCCTTCGTAAAATCCTCAATGCTCCTTACTTTGTTACAAACAAAATTATACATAAAGACCTTAATGTTCCCTACGTAACCGATCTAGCCCGCACCAGATATCACACCTTCCATTACAAACTCCCTAGTTTCTAACCTTGCATCCTCTTCCATTCCCGACAATCCTTCGAGGCGCCCGAAAAGAAGATGGCCACGAAACCTGCTAATGTAAAATGTTATTAGAGTGCTACCAATGGGTAGTTGCTCTACACGCCTGTAACACTCAATTTTAACTAAAATCAAATTTACTGAATTTATTATATAATATACAGTTGTCAATTTCAATAAAGATATTTT
>NW_027108555.1:87870-89700 GCF_000696795.3 Halyomorpha halys
ACAAGGCGAAACGACAGGAGACGTTAGACAATTCCTTCGGGAATGGACGCCCGGAGATGGAGAGCCTTCCAATATACCGACGAACTAAGAGGAAGATCGGACATCGGGAGACGAAAGCTCTACCGGGGGCAGGCCACCCGAAATAGAGGAACTGGAAGAAATCATTAACGACAAAAATTACCAATTTATAAGTATATATTTATTATATTTTGAAACTGAGGATTGTTAGGCCGTTTTTCTTAGCATAATAATGCCAAATTCATTTTGTAGATAGATAACATTTATTGAATCATTTGTAAGTGAATAAAAACGAGTTTTCATTTTTTGAATAATATGGCATAGTAAGGTAATAGTAGGGTTTATCGTTGCATATGTGGCCAACCCGTCAGTATATATGCGAGTCTACTTGTCTTTTAGATAAGGAATGACAGCTCATAAGCTTCTCAGGAGTGTTCTTCTTGCTTTTGATACCAGGGATGTTCAGGAAGATTTGTGTTTTTAGTGATTAAAGCCTGAGAGGGCTGTCTTGTACTACTTTTGTTCGTAGAAGCCAACTTTCGAGAAATGTACAGAATGCTTCACCGTATTCGGCTAATATTTCTTTTTTCCGCCCATTTTTGGAAGGGATGGTTCGGGGAAGACTTGGCGTCTAGATGTAGGAGTTCATATCTCTTCTGTCCTCTATTGAGGGAGGCTTCGTAAGGGCCCTCATTTTGCTAACTGGTGTGAATTTTAATACTCCCATCATAATCCTTAACCCCTGATTTTGTATGGTTGAGGCTTTTCGGCGATTTGAAGCAGCTGGTGATTCCGAACTCTAAAGCGGATGTTCTCAGGTTTGTTCTCCAGGTAGACCCAGCAGTTTTTTCCAACAAGGCAGTTCTTGTCGTTCCCTTACAAAAGATTGATCGATTACAATTCCAAGTGAGTCTTGGGTCGAGAAATCCATCATTAGCCAGATTTTTCTGATTAAATTTGAGGTTAAAAACTTGCGGTATATTTGTGGAAAGGCTAAAGATTGAGGAGTTGGTTTTCTTTAGGTTAATGGTCAATGCAAATGTTTCGGTCTACTGGCAGAGACTGTCTAGACTCATTTGAATTTTGAATTTCGCTGCGAGGATAGAAGTTGATCTATTCTAGAGAGCGATATCATATGCGAACAGGGACGCTTAGACATTATATGGCAGATCCTTCGTTTTGCCGTTTATGAATATCAGGAATAGTACAGGGGAAAGTACACCTCCCTGATGCACACCGTTTTCGAACTCCCATCTCCGGCACCTTGCATTTTTCGAGCTGACTCGTGTTTTTCGATCCTTAAGATAGTCGTTGAGCCATTGAGCTTTCTCATTTATTCCTATGTTGGCTTGTTTTAGTAGTACGTTCTCTTTCCATGGCTTATCGAAAGCTTTTTCGAGGTCAATCCATAATTCAACCGTTTGCTCCTGTTTTTAAAAATCGTCCTCTATTTCTTGAGCAACTTAGGCAACTTGATCTTCAATAGAGCGGAATCTGCGGGCCTGCTTGTCTTCAACTTTCCTTCCTTCAGAACTGGGGAAATTATTCCTTTTTTTCAGGTCTCTGGTACTTTTCTATATTCCAGCAGGTGTTGAGCTTGAGGAGACGCTTCTGGGTGCCCTAGGTTAATGACAGACTCGGGAAGGAACATGATTAAGAAAAAATATTAAAAGTCTTCTAATATTCGCAAACAACAGAGAACTTCAATCAAGACTCAAATGAATGTCATGTATTTTATGAAAGTCATAAAATTTTATTTTATGTATTTTAATGTTTAAATTTAAATTTAAATCATATCTATTAAATTTTAAA
>NW_027108555.1:93815-102723 GCF_000696795.3 Halyomorpha halys
TCAAAATCGGAACGATTGTATATCGCCGCTTGGGGTCCAACAGGGGTAAGGAATCCTTACGCTATGAGGGTCCATTCCGGGTGACTACCATCAGAGAACATAATGTGGTCACGATCGAAAGCTTACATGAACCAAAGAAGAAGCGTACAGTTCACATTGAACAGCTCAGGTTCCCTGCGATAGCAGCTTTGTAGGCACCTCAGATGCCTCCTCGTTACACCCGAAGCAGCAGTTTTTACTTTTAATATTTGTGTATATATTTTAGTTTTATTTGTTTTATTCCTATCGCTTGTACGGAGATACGGAATGGTGTGTGCAGTGAGTGTAGTGATTAATGAGCGTGTAGATAGAGTGGATACGTAGAAGTCGAAGTTTTTGGTAATTTCATTTTGTAAATTGTATAATTGAACTTTGTGCATATTTTGTCTCATACTTTGTTCTAGGAGAATTTTTTTTTGTTTGTTTTTGTTTGCTTATATTGTACTGTATCTTTTGTTTTTGAGTTTACAATCCCTCGTAAACTCAAAAACAAAAGTAAAAAAAAAAAAAAGTTCGTAAACTGGCAGGGGGGAGTTATGTTTACGGGGTATGTAATAATAATCTTAATACCTAACTCCCTCTGTCAACAACTCTAGAAAGTATAAATATAGGATTACTACTCAGAATAAAGAGTCTATTATCAGCAACCGTGAGTGTGTTTTCTTCTACCTTCTTTCCTTTTTTTTTGATTTTATAACCCGCTATCTCGTATCTTATATATATATTAATATTACTACTAATTACTACTCTTATATAAATAACCAATGCTTTTTCCTATAGTTAAATATTCCGAACATTTTCTGATAATAATTTAAAACTTTTAATTATGTACAAATTATATTATATAATGTGTTAATTATTTAATGTTTCCATTGCAACCCAATATATACAGCGTAACCATAATAATTAGACACAACATTGGGTTATTTTGTTTTTAAATAAAAATAAACATAACAATATACACAATACTTTTTCATAGTTTATTCTTAATCTGTAAATTAAACATGCTTTATGTATTATACACCGTCAACTTGCATAATGTATTATAAACCAGTTTACCATATCTATTGTTATATGAAAGATGAATACTAAAGAGCGAAAAGGAGACGATGCAATATACCATTCATAAGAAAGTGAAACTTGGAAAATTGTTCCTCAAACCAGACTTATTTTTTTCTATGTAACGATATTTAGGTATATTTTTTCTCCAGACGTATCTGACAATAAATAAATAGATTATAGGAAGTAAAGTGATAAACACATTCCTTGCACATTAATTACATATAATTCCTACAATTTTAGCTAAGCTATTACAGATCAAGAACGGACATTAGAAAAGAGAAACCACTTTCAGACCAACCGCCGACTTAAGTACTAACACTTAATCCAACCAAAATTTCTTCAACTCCATCACCAAAGTTACCCTGAGGTTCTTCCAATACCCTGACACCTCTGCAAGAAGCTCCTCAATTATGGATGGTAGAACAGAAGCCTACATGTTTGTTAAACCCAACATGAACAGCCTAACAAAGCCAAGTTCACCACTCACAAACAGAGTTCTGTCCCAAAGTTATCGGCATTTCAAGCTTTCCAGTGGCTATTCGAGGCGTAGAAAATACCTCTGACTCAATTTGGATTTCTGAATGAGTTAGACTATCATGACTAACTAGATATCATTCTAGGTCCGTTCCTAAGGGGAAAATTATCAAATTTGAGATTATATGACTGTAATTACATCAATAAAAGTATTACTTCCGTAATAATCTTTATCTAAGGAAATAATAATCAGAGAGTGCGTTCATGAGTCAAGAACACTAATAAGCGGTACTTACTTTGTTGTACCAACGTTTCTGCCTGAATTTTAGGCCTTCTTCAAGGTTGTGTACAAAATAGATAAAAACCAAGATAAAATAAAAATAAAACAGAATAACAAGAAAATATTATAAAAGAAAATTATGAAAAATATATAAGAAAAAAAAAAGAAAACCAAACCAGTAAATAAATGTAAAAAATTAAAATCATGAGGAAGAAAACAATATTTATATAAATTTCCTGAAATTATTTACCAATTAATTTAAGATACCGTTAAAAAAAAAATATTTTTGAAAACAACATATTTATTATGTTATGGTTAAATTCATATACACAGGGTCTGACTGGAAGCTTATGCTATAGAGAACAAACTTGCCCTGCGATCCCGTGGATGGAGGGAATATCCTCCCCCTTTCCCTACCCAATGGTATAATTGAAGGCCACAACCCTTTCCATTTCGACCATTGAAATTGAATTTGTTTTTATCTCTGTTACATCTTCTGTTAACAACACCGCGGCTTAGCAAACAATTTGCCCTCTTTGGTTGTTTTAGGGTTGGTTAATGAAATATCACCAAGCCTCAATTCTCTCCATTAAATTTTTATTGATTTTCATCAATTTGGATTTGTCCCGCGTCCTAAAAAGTTGCTCTCTTGCTCCCTTCAATGAGATCTAATCATCAGTAACATTATTATATGGGCGACAGACCATGGAGGTCCACAAAGTCCTCCATCCTAATGTATTAGGAAATACTTCGCGCGTTTCTTGACATGGTTTTTTTGTAGTCATTCCCACGCCTATTTTTTGTGAGTGCCACCCATTGGCTAACTGGCCTCACAGATGCCCGTGGGGAGGTTTTTGGTCTTCTTTAAATAATGTTCATTTAGATTTTCTAGTATTGTTGGTAGTTTTTAAGATATAGAGCTCCGAATGAAAAATTAATGTTTTTATAAGGTTTTGAAATAGCCGCCATTTTTTATTCCCCCTACCTAAACTTGTCTGACTCATCAATTTTGCCTAGTAATTATACATAGTTTTCAATTCAGTTCATTAAAGTAATCAAAAATTGGGGTGAGATAACTGCCTTGTTTTCTTCCCGGCTCTTGTACTCTTTGGGTTGGTTGCCTGGCGCTGCCACGCTGCTCCCGCTGCCCCAATGAATTTCACCAGTAACATTAGTATATCATAAATGTTCGAAAAAAAATCCGTTTTCAAACCAACATCAGGACAAAGCCCGAATTGAGTTTAAAAAAACATGTCTGTAATCTATTTTTAATACTAACATTGAATTCTAATTAATTAACCTTTTTCTTATTTCCTGATTATCACTAAATGGTTCATAAAAAACGAACAACCAGCCAAAATAGAGAAATTAATGTCCGGATGAAATTCAACTTCAAAGGTCAATAAATCTCTGACTGAATCAAAATAATTTCAGAATAAGAGTTATATCCGCTTTATTTAGATGTACTGTAAAACATACCTGGTTCTTCCAACAAACATACAATCGCGTTAAAGTAAAGTATATACCGCAATCGCGGGGTCTGTAACGAGTTATGTAAAAATATTTAGCCTTTTTTTTAATACATGCTAAGCTGCAGAGTGTCCTGACGCTGGTATTGTTTCAAATTCCATGAGAAAGTAATGCTATACTTGTTTAGGATACAATAGCTCACCAATTGACACTCCATTTTAATAAGCACTCACGATCTACCTCTTTTGTTATACCCACCCACACTTTTCAATTCTTCTTCATTGCCGCCAAGCAATCGCAGAAACCATTCTACATTCTCGGGCATCACAGCAAGGCGATCACAGATATGACAGGTCTCTCGCTCTCTGACGTCTCATACATATTCACCAACCGCGCTCTGTGCGTCTCGTATGCATGGCAAGTTAAACATATCCTATATCATATTATGGCAGCTTTCAGATTAAAACTAAATGGTGGAGCTAGAAGGTCGTGTGTATCCATTTTTGAAATATTTCTATAGATATCTATCCTTTTCTTATGTTTTTTTTCTTCTAATTTCATGTCTTTAATGACATATTATTTTTTTTTTTTAGCTTGAATATTGCAAAAACATAAATAAGGGGTGGTTAGGCAAATTATAGAATAAACCTAGAATCCACCATTATGCAGTGACAACAATATTTGCGTATTTAGGGGCAACTTCATAGCCAAATTTTTAAACTGTCTCCTCTACCTATGGCAGATAAAAAATGGTGTTATTTCCTTATTTAAAGAAAATTAAAAATACTGTCGTATCATCCTGTCTTTATTTTGGAGTGTATAAAAAAATACTGGTGCGGTGCAGGCAGCACACACACAACTTTGTCTTACCCCCCAATATACGTCGACAAGTTTGTGGATAAGGAAGGCGAAAATTACGAACAAAAACATTTTATTTATCTGTTGATCTAAAAATTCATATTTTAGAGTTTCTCAAGCTGGAAATAACAAAGAAAAAGTTTTTTCCTGTTAAGATAGTTTAGCAAAAGACAACGAAGAACAGTTTAAAGATAAGGTAGCCGTAATCCAATCCCAACCTTTGGTTGTGGTTTTTCCCTTTCAAATGGGATTTCTCAATCCTTTAAGTATATATATAATTCTAATATTATTTTTTTATTCATTAGTTATCATTACTTACTATAAGAACTGGTTATTTTTTCAAGTATACGAATTTAAAAAGGTATTTTAGAGAAAGATTAGTAATTTATTCTTGTTAGCCTATAGTATAGCGACCGAGCCTTTATTAGCCTACCTATTTAGCCTAATAAAACCTAGCTGATATTAAAAAAAAAAACATTAAATTCTACATTGTCATAGAGTTTAATCAAAATCCTTAGAGCCATTTTGTAAAAAATAAACGTAGAATCGATATAAAGTGGCATTTCCGGTCGGTATATTTTATCGAAAAACTTGCTGTTGCATCCCAGACATTTCCTTAAACCTTCCTTAAATATGTCATTTCAGTTTGTATGACATGGCGATTTTCTGACGTCCACTAATGATAGAATATAATATTAATTGTACTATGTTAGGAGAGGCACGGAATCCAAGTACCGGCGTTGAAAGGTAATGCAAAAGCGGGCTCCCCAGCTACGTCATCATACCAGCGCAGTGCTGCAAAAGTGCAATAGTGAGAGACTTGGCCATTGTAGTATCTAATACTACAAGACTAACTACTTCAGAGGTAATACAGAACTTTGGAAGCAAGATAAAACTTCGTACGAGGAATAACGTTCATGGTAACATAATGAGGTGTCCCTGTGTAATCCAGCTTAACATTGAAAAGTTAAAAACAGCTGCCCTCCCCATCGAAACTGCAGATGTAAGCTGGATTACAGCTCAAACAAAGCAGATATGTTCTTCAAGAAAGAATGCTGTTAACTTTAAATCCGTGGGACAGTTACCACACCTTCTTTGACGGGCAATAGGAGGAAGAGTACAAAGAAAACGGTACAGCCCAATGTAGATTAGTCTGTGCACCATAACGTAGATGGCTCTCAAAGATCGGCTGTTCAACATAAGGAACCACAAGAATAACATTGCCAAGAAGTACGCAAAAGATCGAGGAATAAACCTTTTCCCTGACGCCGTCATTGTGAAGACAGCAGAAAACCGGTCCTATACAGATATTCTGGGAAAGGTTAGAGAAAATTCGGCGATGGTCTCTTCAATAACTAAGGTCCGAAAAATTAATAAAGATAATATTATTCTGCATTATTGGACCGTAAAAAGAAAGGGAGTGCTTGGCGGAAATCCGAACTTGGACAGAGGAGTCCCTGTTACTATTATTGTATGACTCTTCATAACTGGTGTCGAAACCCAGGACTTTCAGATTGTGCAAAACGAACGCGATACCAGAACTTTTTTTTTCTCTCTAGTCACTTTTCTTATTCCTTTCCTCTCTCATTTTTTTTTTCCTTTTTGGCTTCGGCTAATAGTTTATGCAAAAAAATTATATTTTGAGAGCAGCGGTTCTAACAGTGCCATATAATCCTCCTGCAGCAACAATGCAGTCACAACAGGATCAAGGGCTTCCACCATTACCAACAACGACCTTGGCGGCAGCGCATTCGAACGCCTTAGAATGGAGTAAAATTCGCACCGGTACAGGATTTGTGGAAAGCTGTTTCAGATTTAGACAAGTTCACCGGGGAGATAGGTGAGTTAAATCATTTCATAAAAGGTGGAGATCGCCTGATGGCACGGATAGAGCAAAAGAAGGGAAAAACCTGCTAGACAGGGAGGATGCGAAATCGTTAAGTGCTGCAGTGGTTTGCCGAATAAAACGCAGCATCTTAAACCAAATCCAGGCCGATGAGGAAACGCCGTAGAACCTGGCAAGGACAGATTGAAAAAAGGTATTTGGCGGTGGCAGATGGACACCCGAAGAAGACATTTTTCGAATGTTCCATGAAGAGAAGAAGCCGAGGCAGTTTGCAGGAGTTCTCCTCGCTCGTTTCAATCAAATTACTGAGAAGATGAGAAAAACGAGAAGCATCAACCTTTCTAAAAGTACAGCTCGCCAGGGAAACAGGTAAACGAGATAGCTTACCCGGAGATCGTATTTCCTAAGTATAGACGAGAGATTAAAAAAATCCTACTTAGTAACAGATCTATTTATCTCGAAAATGGCGTACGGAGGTTATAATACAAGAAGTGGTTACCTTCGATGGGTGGTGGGGGGTAAACAAAATAAAATGACGTCCGGGCACACGCAGCCACTGGTGGCGGTGACTTAAAAGAGGGCGTGGCTTAATGATCATGTGAGTGATTATGTCGAACTAAATTTGAATTTAATCCCCCCTCCCCCCAGGGGTCACGCGACCTAATACTAGCCTCTGATTGGCTCCCTAATGATCACGTGACAGACCACGTGAGTGGTTAAGGGTAGGTCGATGTGAAAATTTTAATTCAAACCCCACCCCCATAGTTCACGTGACCAGTGGTTAAGGTAGGTTGGGGCTAGGGTCCAAAGTCCAAAATGACTCATTGACCAGTGGTTAAGGCCGGTTCGAGGCTAGGGTCCAAAGTCCAAGGACACGTGAGTGGTTAAGTTAGGGTCGAGGCTAGGGTCCAAAGTCCAAAAAGGCTCATTGACACTGGCTCAGAATCGGTCTTTTATCCCTACTAGAGGATATTGGGTGGTGGTCCGTTCTTGAGAGAGAGTTGTCCCTACAAGGCGATCCATCACCTGAAGGCTGGTGTTCGTCTATTACACTATGCCGAAGCTATAACTTAAAGCAGGTATAGCCCAGGTATTGATGGCCTCGATTTTTTGCTTCCCAGTTAGTTGGGTTTTGAGCACTTTTCGTAGCCTAATTTTGAGCATTGTTAGAAATTCTTGTTGCTTATCTTTTCAAAATATTTTAAGGTGCTGTTGTATGCCCAAATATTTAAATAATTTATTAGCTTCAAGTTCTTTTATGTACTCTTCATCATTAACCAGAATGTTCTGTTTACTAACCACTTTCCTCATGGTTACAAGTGAAAGATGAAACGGTTATTATTATTAAACCGAAAGGTTTTACGCCTTTAAACAAGATCAAATAACAAGCCATTAAAGATCCATACTGACTAAATAACAAGAAAAAAATCTAATAATCGCAATTAATAGTCGAAACTTAAGTCTGTCATATCTTTAAGCATCCATACTTATGACGGTAATTTTTTACTCTTTCGTTAATGAAACTTTGGTTGCAAACTCAAGTTGGAACTAAAACGTCAAAATCAGTTTTCTTAGAGAATTTAAATTCCAGTGGAGAAAACATCCTTTAAAATAATCCATATAGTCTTCTTCTAGAGAAATATTTTGGTTTATATAGGCTCAAAGATATTTATAAACTTACGACCGTCACCGCTCAAAATTTAAGATCCTTTGGTTAAATTTAGGTAAATGTACTTTAAATTCCTTAAAACTATGTGTTTCTATATGGTTTAGAACCAAAGTTATCCGCAATAACTACTTTTTTGTTTTATTTATAATTTATTTTTTCATACAAACCTAATACTAAAATAATTCTATTGCTATTATAGATAGAAAGATTTTTTTTATGAACCCAAGTACTTAGAACAATAATGAACTAAAGATGAGACACAGAGCTTCTCGAAACTATATTTTCGTGGTTTGAACAATCCGGGAACTCAACAAAAAAAGTTTTTTGGTGAATTTTTTAACGTGCTGCATCAAAGTCAGTCACAATTTTCGATACAGGGATATATAGAAGGCTAGTTTATTCAGAAATTTAAACATTCATTAAAATTTTTCAGATTAAAAAGCAATTTTTTTTTCACTTTTTCCTTTGGTTTAACATAAAAAAAAAAAAAGGTTTCAGTTAAAAAAATTACGTTGATATTATTTTCTAAACTCAAGATAAAAGCGGCTGTTTCGAAGTGTTATAAATATAATCATAAACAGGGCGCTTTTAATATTTGAAATAATTTATTTTTAAAATAGATTCGTATATTTAATTTTATTTGTTAATAAATATTACAGTAATATGAGAGCTGTTGCCGTTCGACAATGATGTTAACTGCTGTATATATATTAGATTTTGATTATTTTTATTTCATCAGCGAGCATTTATTATTTAATTAGAGTCGAGTAAATATAACATAACAGCAAAAATTATGAAATATTCTCATCACGTGGACGAAAAGAGGTTTATGTTTTAACTGAAAACATTCCCCTGGTTGAAGAAAGATGAAAGGCTGCAGCTGAAATTCCAGGGGTGAGAGGATGTAAAAAATTCAACAAGAGAAGAGCTGGTGAAGAAATCAATATTGCCTCTCCGTCTCTACTGCTGAAGACAAAGCTACCATTCGTCTTTCACCTCTTTGTTGTTGCCATCTTCATCATCTTTCTGTTTGAACATGTCGAGGAGAATTTGTTCACAACCCTGAGGGTGGGCACCATTTGTCAGTTTATCACGTATGAAGAAGCTTTTAGATATTCTATTCATCTGTAGGAGTACTGCCACCATCTCTTCATAATTCACTTTTCAGAATATCTGTATTGGTATTCAAATAGCAATAAGTATATAAAGT
>NW_027108555.1:102773-110303 GCF_000696795.3 Halyomorpha halys
AGAACAAGTAAATTTGTAGTAAGAACATAATGGTATGTTACAGGAATGTAGAGAAACTACCCATTATTAGTACTCTAAAAACATGTTTACAATATAAGGTCTCGAGGCCATCTTCTTTTCCGGCGCCTCGAAGGGTTGTCAGGAATAGAAGAGGAAGCAAGGTTAGAAACTAATGGGTTTGAGTGGTTAAGGAATTTAAAATGGAAGGATTGATATCTGGTTCGGGTTAGAACGGTTGCATAAGGGACATTTAAGTCTATTAGGATTTTATTTCCGACAAAGTAAGGAGCATTGAGGATTTTACAAAGGATTTTAGATTGGAAGGATTGGATATGAAAGGAATTTGAAGGTTTAGTGGAGCTCCAAATCTGAACTCCGTATGTCCAGATAGGCCTTATTATTACCATGTAGATCAGTCTTTTGTAATGAATTGAAAGTTTATACCGTCTATAATTGCTGAAACTGCACATCGATTCCAACTATTACAATAGTCGAAATCGACGTGCAGTTTCCTGCCTTTTCAGTCTTGTGTCAGGAACCCAAGTTAGTCGTTTGTCAAGATAGCGGATCTGTTCTACATGGGTAAGAGCAACATTATTAAAGTATACTGTAGGGCAGTCAGCAGGTTTACGACGAAGGGTAAAGGTGATTTGATGGGATTTATTTTTATTCTCCAATTTTGGCTCCATTCTTTGAGGGTTGTGATATGGAATTGGCGCTTGTTTGTGGAAATTGCTCAAGATCTCATAGCAACAAGCTCTAGAGACGTAGAGGCCCGAATGGAAGTAGAAGAGCCGTGGTGGACCCAGATAGAATATCAACGGCCAAAAAATATGTCCAATCCTTGCAGAAGAAGAGATCACGGAGAGGGCAAAAGAGGGAGAACTAGTCTCCAAGAAAATAGAAGGAGCAAAGCAAAACTAAGAAACAATTGTCGGCGGGTTGATCGGAAGTGTCATGGTTGCGAAAGGATTGGGCATTTAGCGTAAAAGATGCTTCGAATGTGGCAATGAGGGTCATATCGCTAGGCAATGCCCCTATATGTATAAAAGAAGAGGCGTGGGCCAGGGGGAGCCAATGTAAGAGGATGCTCAGCAAGTGAGGAGGAAATACCTACGACTTTCATTGAGACAAGTTCCTCTGTATATTCATTTGAATCAACTGATCTAGTCGAACAGCTAATATGAGTTTTACAGAAGAATTTTTAGACAAATAAAGTTAGTTTTTCAGTCAGGCTCGAGTGTGTCGTTTCTCATTCTCTTCATCTCTTTTTATTTTTATGTTTTACGCCCGCCGTCACGTAACTGGTGCCGATACCTTTGGATACAAAAGACATATTTTATTTTCGTTTTCTCTCTTGAAGAAATTTTTGGTTGTGCTAGTGGCACTTCTCGCAATTTTTTTTTCTCTACTTTCATTTTCGGTTATTTTGATTTCCTCAAGGGAATATAACACCTAGCCCTGCAAGACGGCCAGTCTTGAATGTGGGCCGTGTGCAATATCACAACCATCTTGCGGCGACCAACCCACCTCCAGCTCCGGTCGAACAACATCCTCCTGTGGTAGATAACAGTAACGAGAAAATTATCTGGGATCATGATAATCATACCTCAATCAGAGGTCTCGTTAGCATGAGCACACGAAACTACGGTGGAATGGATTAATGTACGTACATCAACATCCCAGGACTTAAAAAAGTTGTCTCTGACCTCGAAAGGTTCATCAGTGAGATGGGGAACTGAACCGGGGCAACAGGCTGATGGAAAGAATACAAGAAAAAACAGCCGAGAATCGGCTTGATAGTGATGATGCAGGGGCGCTAAGAACAGCGGTCGTCTGTAGGGTCAAGCGAAGTACTATGAACCAAATTCAGGCAGATGAGGAGCCTCCCTGGTTTGTGATCAAAGACTGAAAAATGCGTTTGGAGGAGAAAGTAGGGCTCCGGAGGAAGATATCTTCGAGATGTTCCGAAAAACGAAGAAACCGAGTCAGTCCAGTGGACAGTACGCTGGCGAATATAACCTCATCGTACACAAACTGAGCGAAATGATGGTGGCAGACCAGGTACTGGGACGCATGCAGTTTGTGTCACTGATCCTCAGAGTGTAGCTAGGTAAGGAAGAAGGGAGGCCTGCCTAGAGACCGTGCATTTATAGAGTGTGCGCAAGACCTCATGGACAGGAATGCGAGAGAGTAGGAAGCAAGAATGGAAGTAGAAGAGCCGGGATGGACCCGGATCGAACACACGTGGCGAAGGCGTGAACACAAGGATAACGGGAAAAAAGAATGGGAAACACGGAAAGGAGGATTCCTGCACAGAGGCGACCGCACACTGATGAAATATCACATAACAGAGGAGCACGGCGGGAAGGAGGCGTTAGCTGCCAGTATCGAGAGCTCAAGTACGTCTTCGTCTACATATTGGAGAAGATATAAACAAAGGCAAGGGATCATTATATGTAGTACCTAACCCAACAAGAGTCCGTTGTGGGCCGTGCGGAAGAAAGGCACACCGGACGATAACAAGACAAAGTATCAGACAGTCGTTGACTACCGGCAACCAAATAAAAACATAGTGGACGAGAAGTATTCCATTCTCAGATTTGAGGATATTTTGGATAGGTTAGGTGGGGCGAAGATTTTTAGCCGGGCCATAGAGCTTTTTAGACCGATCTTCTGTACCCTGTCTAGCTCGTCAAAGGATTTTTTTTTTTATTTTCCCTTTTCTTCCTTTTCTTTCTATTTTTTTTTAATGTGCCAGTATTGAAAGTGAATGAAATTTGTGATGGTGTTTTTTATTGTTTATATAAGAGTATATTTCTGTTGTGGTCAAAGACAGAATGTCCTTTATTTTATTTTCAGTAAAAATACACCTTTTACCTTTTTTTTTATTAAGTCTCTTCTCGCTGTCACTTAACTTTATATATATATTTATTTTATTTTTTCAATCATGGGTACTCTCGAAAATAAAGAGTCTAGTTGACTAAATTATTTCACGAAATATTTATTAGTTAGGATGATAATAATCCTGAATTTATCGGAGGCTATTAAATTTTAGGAGAGGCCAAAAGGTTTGAAGCGACACATACCTACGTCAATAACCCTTTTGACGAGGAAGACATAATTGACAGGCACATTTTTTTTTTTTTTTTTTTTTTTTTTTTTCTTACCTCCTAAATTTAATTTTTATTTAAATCAACATTTACAATTATATATAACTTAAATCTAAGGGATATACACACTATTTACATACAATTTATATCTTCCTTTGCCTTGTGGCATTATAAGATGAGGACTGACAGGCACATCGGCACTGATAACCTTATAAATCTCTAGGCTAAGTGGAAGCGAACCAATGAAGAGGTAGCTAGGGCACCAACCAATCAGCGATCGACCATAAGCCAATCACTTGCCACTAATCTGATATATTGCCCCGCCCCATATCTTCGTTAATTGTCCTCTCTCGGAGTCCTGAAGAGAAAGTAATGCACTACTAACTCACATTTTATTTCTGTTTTAGAGGGTTCGGAAAAAAAAAAAAAAAAAAAAACTCGGAGTCCTGCGATTTTGTTTACCAATCAAATGTGTCTATTCTATTTTCCTGGTTTTATTTATATCATTTTTGGAGTTAGTTAGTATTCAATTTATAAACTACTGATTTGTATGTATTGTTGTAACTATTGATGCATGATACCATACATATTCGTAAAAATTAATAAATATATGTGTATTTTTAAAGTAATCGGAAGTAATAGCTATTATTTTAGTATCTTGTTGATCTTTGTGTTATCATCTGTGTAACATCGATTGAAAAATTGATCATTTATTTATAACTTCTATTTAATTAGGTTATAAACTATTGAAATGATAAGTGACTCAAGTGCTAGCGCGGAAGCTACCCACACCTCGATGGGCTCAACCCCGGCCATCAAAAACCGCAAAAGTGTGAAATCGAAGACCAGAAAAGCCTCAGGAAGGAGGAAATACCCAACATTAGCAGAAGACTTCGCTTTCCCGAAAAAGATTTGCAGAGCTTCCAACGCCCATAAGCATCCCTGTACATGCAACACTTATTCAATTTTCAGCGAAAGTGCCAATGTTGGTACGCGTAGAAATCCTCCACCCTCATGCTGGTCAGTGTTGTGGCCAGTGCCGTGAAGGCTGTGAGGGAATTCCAAGCCGCTGGCTTCAAGGCCTCTGAAATTTAAAAGATTAAAGAAGGTATAAAAATGTGTCCCCATACAAAAGGGGTGCCCGCAAGTCTCACGATTCACCTTAAGAATTCTAGGGTTGCACTAAAGAACCGCAAATTCGTCATCTATGATTTAATGTCAATTATAACTTATATTCTATATTCTATTATATAGAAAGTGACGACAGAGTTAACTCAATGCCTTCCAGGTGTCCCTGATGTGCGACGACTGCGGAAAAGTGGCAGAAAAACAGATTTACCGCTGATCCTTCTAACGACATCGAGGGAAGTGAAGTTTGGTGACACAGTAAAACTACATACTATTAATCTTGTGCGGTCAAGTCCTAAGCCATACATAGGTAGAAGAGGACTTGTACAACACCACCGGTTCCAGATGCTCGGGCACACCTAAAACCATTGAGGGAGGAAAGTAGTTCGGTCTGCTTGTCAGCAATGCGGTTATATCGCGCCAATCGTTCGCCAGCGTACTCCCCACTGAATTGCCGGACTTTCTTCATCTCCTAAAATGGATAGAGGTAAGATCATTTCTGCTGGGAGTGGGTTGACCACAGACGGATGTTGTTCGACCGGAGCTGGAGGTGAGTTGGTCGCCTGAGTGTTGGTTATCATGTTGCACACCGTCCACATTCAAGACTGCAGTCTTATAGGACTAGGTGTCATGTTCCTTGGAGGAAATTAAAATAACCGAAAATGAATCGAAAGAAGAGGGGGGGAAATGCGAGAAGTGCTACTAGGACAACCGAAAATTTCTTCAAGAGAGAAAACGAAAAGAAAAAAAATGTATATTCTTTTATCTAAAGGATTCGGCACCATTATGTGGCGGTCAGCGTCAAAGTTAAAAAAAATAAAATAAAGGGAATAAGAAACGACCATCACCATTCTCCATGTTTACATCATAGATATGGAATTAAGGCTGTTATGCCACTCTACCAGACTGAACTTTATATACATTATATATCAGTGAATAGATGGTAGTACTGCTTAGAGGAAGAGCAGGCTGATGTTAGCTAAGACGTGGCTTATTGTTCGCTGGAAGTTGTACCATCTGTTAGCAAGAGTACAGCTCTCAGGCTCTCAGTCTCTTTCATAGACCACACCCACACCAAAGATAGAATCTTGTCCCCGTGGTTGAGGGTTTTACAAATGGATGACAAGTACACATGACTGAGAGATCCTTTTTCCCTTAGAGTTATTTTAAAGGTGATTCTGAAACGATATGATATAATTATCTCATTCGGGTTCTTCGGCATTTTAATTTTAGTATAAAATATGTGAATTATGTATAGAAATCATAATATTATATACAGCTATAGGCATTTATATATTTATGATAATCCAACCTGATTGTTTGAGATCGTCGCTGTCCGGGCTGAGAGCCTCCACCGTACTCCCTGGTTCCTCCTTCTTCACGCTGCAACAGTATGGTCTAATGTAACATACTATACATAGTTAAATATGATAGTGATTAAATTATCAAGTCAAAATAATTGTTGTCTTTCTGCTTATTAGACTTATAATTATAGATTATTATCATTGCTTATTATTGTACGAACTATTGCTAAAGCAGAAATTCTATGGTGAAGATGATAAAGGCTGTAATAGTGATAGTTAAAGTTATAGCAGCTACTATGATCGTGTAACATAACATTTACTGTCGTACTATCAAGATTTGCTAATTGGTAGTACTATCAACTATCCGCACATGCACGACAAACTTACCCTCACCGTGGAATCACTGCTTGAAGCTTAATATCACGCCAAGTTACACATGCATTCTGTTTTATGGGAAAAGAAGAGGTTGAAAACTTTAAGTTATAAGCACCCTATTTATATATTATTAGCAGACTCCTTTGTACATGTATGCGTTATTACTGATCGAACGTTCCAAAAAACTACAATATATTAGACACAAATAAAATCAAGAATGAAACTAATAAACTATAGCATACCGTAAGTACGTATGGATTGCTCGGAATAACAGCGAGAGATAGAAGAGCGTCAGAGAATACCGAATATAAATGCTATTTAGTAACTCATTTAACTTTACTTTCATATCGTAATCACGTAATAGTCCTCCATAAACATAGTTTCAATAGACAAAGGGAGGATAATGAGGAAAGAAACTAGAAGTCGACGTTTACTTCAAAGGAGATTTAATCATGGATTTTGCTAGAGCTGTTTAAGGAACGAATTGAATTGTCGAGTAATTTTGAATTTATGGAATAAGGTAATCCTGAATATTTAATACGCCACTGCATTAATGTAATATTTATAATAATAAATCTGTTGACTAATCAAGCATGTCATAATGCACTTCAATGCAATGCAGGAGTTCAGAACTACCTAAATTATTCTTTTACAGTGAAAATTGAATAAACAATATTTTTCATTCTGGCAAAAAAGGTAATAATGGTAAATATGTACAAAATAAGTGTAAAAAAAGTTTTCGTTCAAAAAAAAGAATTGCAAGAAATTGAAATTTATATTAGCTTGAAAGGAGAGGCTGGCAGAAAAAAAAAGTTTGAATGCCGTTGATGATTCAACTGAAATGGGCATTTTGTGTTCATCTTCCTCCCTGTGACACATTAATATTTTAAAAATAAATTTAATTACATAATATACGTCATAGGTTGTTATATTCATTTTTTTATATCTAAATCGTTAATAATCATTTTTTATTTGACTGAAAACCACCCATTTCGCCTTCCTGAGATGTTTAAGGTAGATTTGGTTGATGATATTCGTACCAATTTTCTATCGGGTTTGTTCATAATATGGCAGAATTGTAGGAAAAACTAATATAAAGTCTCACATTAGCTTAGGCCGACTCTGAATATAAAGCTCAGATGTCAAAAGAATACAATTCTTTTGAACGATAAGCAGTGCCACGTATTTATAACAAATTTTAGAGTGATCCATCTTTGAGGAAAGGAAATGCCAGTGAATAGTTGGGAAATACACACTAGACTTAGGTCAAGTCTAGTTTAATATTAGCAAATAACTCACTTTTCTTCTGGGAGGAACCGATATTCGTCTTCACAATAATCAATAACACAGTTTACTTCGGAAATGGGATAATAATCAGATTAGGAAAGAAAGGCTTGTGTAGAGGATCCGCATTTCTCATGAATTTAGGTTACCACGGTTTTTTTATTTTATTTAAAAGGGAATCCTTCTTCTATAATTTTTAACGATAAAAGGAATTTTAAATTTTGTTCTCTTACGACTTTTTTGTTTATGTATCAATGTTATTGATCCAACCCTACTTTCGACTGTCAGTAAAAAGTCAGGCGTATGTGACTATTGAGTTAGTTTTT